>NC_066875.1:12250438-12419804 GCF_022985175.1 Labeo rohita
AAGGTACAGCTATCTGGCCATATACATACTTCAGTATACTTCAGACAGCATGAGGGCAAGTAAAATGATGAGAGAATTTTCATTTTTACCAGAAACATATTCCACACAGAATACAAGAACATGTGTTCAATTAATGATGAATGACTAAAATTAACTCACACACTAAAAATATAGACTTTTAATAAAGATTCACTGTAATGTGCTACTATGTCCAGAAAACTGAATGTCTTCAAGACAGTCTACCTCTGACCAGCTGACACTTGCTTTGTGCTTTTGTTTCTATTTATTATCTATTATTTACCCTGCCTTGCTGCTTTCAAACTGTCTTCTTTTTTTATTATTTAAAAAGTGCGGTTTATGATATTCTTTTGTTTTTACATTTCTGGCACACAAATTAATGCATACAACTATATATATTTTTTTAAATAGCTGTTCTTAAATTAGCCCTGACTGGTGTAAAATAATGCTGCGAGTATTTTTAAGTTAAAATGTAATATCTATCTATCTATCTATCTATCTATCTATCTGTCTATCTCTATATAACGTTATTATTAAAATAGTATTATTATTAATGATAATATGAAATATATTATCCTTATTACTCCCAAAGTTTTGTAGCTAATGAGGAAAAAGTTGGCACAACTGTATGATCTGTAGTTTGATCAAGACACCACACTCAGAAATGGAAACTTGTTGAAAGCAAGAAAAATTGCTGGTGAATCAGTGTAATTAAGAAACAAATTATAATGCTATAAGTATGTGACATACTTATGTAGGCTACATTTAAGTACTACACTATAAATGCCCCTGTAAAGGCTAGACGAATGCGAGCTAATGAAGAAGCTATTCAGTTAGGAGGAAAAAAAATGATTATACTTACATTCCTAGATTCAGATGTTTGATGTTTTTAGTAACTGTATCCGGTCTGAATTCAAGGCACAGAAGACACCACCATAAGTATTTACCGTTTGTTTTCTGTAATTTAGACATCTCGCATAATAGAGCAGCAGGCGCTTCGGGATCATACGACAAATACGACTCAACGACTTACTGAACAGTTTGCAAGCTATTAATAATAACCCGAAAACACCATACCAATAGTTTTTACGCTTGGCCTAGATGCGACAGGCTCATAAACACGCTGAAAACTGTATACTTGTGTTTAACAACACGGCAACTTCCTTCTAACGTTAACCGCCAAATTGTTTGCGCGAGTTGACAACGTCCATGCCGTGGCTAAGTGACAAAAGTTTGTTAGTACACTCTTGTGCCTTTGTGTTGTCCTGATTTATATCTACAGTTGATAGGCTAAAGCAAAATGGCGAAGGCGTCATTCAGATTGACGAATGTCTGTTCTGTGTGTTTATATATCTGCAATTAAGTGCACGAAAATACGAGGCCTCGAGCGTGTTGCATGTATTGGAACACGACCATTAAGAACTGGGCGGGACCACGCTAAATGACGTTATTGTCCCTACTACGGCAAGCCAAAGAGATCAAATACGTCAACGACAAAATAGGACGCGTTCATTGTTTCAGAAGCAGAATGACAGAAGGACACCCTAATCAAGGGCTGGCCATATTCGGTCGTGGAGAGCCACTGTCCTGCAGAGTTTAGCTCCAACTCTAATCAAGCACACCTGCCTGTAGCATTTTAGTGATCTTGAAGATATTAGGCTCGTTTGAGATGCGCCTAGACTCGCCTGAAATACGGACAGTTCTGTATGACAACAATCATATATCTCACACAGAGATCACACTGTCATAGTGTTTGGGAATATTCATGCATAATTTAAACACATAATCACATGAAATCAGATTTTTCATGTGTCAGAACAAAACATTTTAGAAGAAAATGCATTACAGTTGTTTGAACCAATGAGTATTAAGCTGTCATCGGCCATTCATTTCCCATCATGCTTTTTGGTGGAGGGCAACTGCGCCCAAGTATGGTGACCCAAGTATGATCGGAATTTGTGCTCTGCATTTAACCCATCCAAGTGCACACACACAGCAGTGAACACACACCCGGGGATTCGGTGGGGGGTTCGGTGCCTTGCTCAAGGCACTCACTTCAGTCATGGTATTGAGGATGGAGAGAGCGCTGGTTATTCACTCCCTGCCAGACCAGATCACCGGTGATCAATTCTGTGTAGATTTTGCTCATCTCAAACAAGCCTACTGATTAGCTTGTTTAGGTGTGTTTGATTAGGGTTGGAGCTAAACTCTGCAAAACAGTGGCCCTCCAGGACCGAAGTTGCCCAGCTCTGCCCTAATCTACCTTTGACAGATTGGATGCTTCTCATTTTATTATGTGTGCATCCACCCCAATCTTCTCTGCAGTGTTTGTATCCTGCTGAGACTACAGTTGGTAGTATTTGCTTTTCCTTTATTGAACACAGCAAACACAGCTCTTTTTCAAAGGGGTGTTGTCTCTAGTCCTCCTGTTATATCATTCTGGAATAGCTGTGTTGATAGTCTGATATAATACGATTTGAGAATTACCTTGTAAATATTTAATAACAAATAAAATAAGTTTCTTTCAAACCTATTTATAAATATTACCCTAGCAACTATATCCTTGTAAACAGATTTAATTGTGATCTTAATATACAAAATGTGCTACATTTTGTGGTCTAGACCTAAATACAGATACATTTTTTCATTTGTTTTGGAGTCCTTATTTAGGAAGTTTGTGGTCAGAACTTCAATGAGGAAGGAAGGAGGAGGAGAAAAATAATAATAATAAAGAGACAAAGTATAGAAGAGCTGGAAAGGAGTGGGAGAATGGAAGACCAGCCAATTAACTCCACATTCAATATAGATTAATTGAGGAGAGCTATTTGTAACTCAAATAATTAAAAAAGAATTATTATAACAGAGTATGGGAGGAAGGAAGACTTCCGAAAGCTTGGACAGAAGCGATAAAAATACCTATAAGAAAGCAAGGAAAAGACCCTTCAAAACCCTCTAATTAGACCAACAGCTCTTACATTGAATGTTTGTAAAATTATGGAAAGGATGATTACAGAAACAGTTGACATATTTATTGGAAAAAGAGGAATAGTAGCAAAATATCAAAGTGGTTTTAGGAAAGGAAGAGGAACCATGGATCCTATTGTATGTTTAGACAATGAACTTGGAAAAGTGCAGATAAATAAGGAATTAGTAATAGCTGTATTTCTGGATGTCGAGAAGACTTATGATATGATTTGGAGAGAGGGACTTTTGATAAATTTAAAAATGATAAATACAGGCGGAAGAATATACAACTGGATAAAAGATTATATGGCAAACAGAAGTATCCAGGTAAGAATAAGGAATGAAGTGTCAAATACATTCCAGATAGAAAATGGAACTCCACAAGAGATTGTAATGTCAATAATTTTTTCTATAATGATCAATGATGATTTTAATCAAGTAAAGCTAGAAATAGGCAGGTCTCTGTTTGCAGATAACGGGGCTCTCTGGAAAGGGGGGAAGGAATTTTTTTTAATTTTTTTTATTTTCATTTTCTCTAGGAAGGGGGTTGTTCTAGAAGTGAGACAAGACATTGTGCCCAGGGGCCTCTGAATTCTTAATCCGGGCCTGATCATGAGATGTGTAAGTGGAGTGGAATGGGGAGCAAGTTTTTCTTCATTAAAAATTTATGTAGCACAGATCCGGTCTTTGTTTGATTATGGTTGTGTCGTATGGTTCTGCCTCAAAAACCCTGTTAACAAAATTGTAAAATGAAGAGTTTATTTGCAAAAACAGATAACATTTTAACATTTTTAACAGTTTTCAAAAATCACGTTTTTTCATTTTGCATTCCAATTAATCTCAATCAAACTGCAGTTGGGTTATTCTGATTCAGTAAAAACAACACAAAAATACAGCTAACTGACATATAAATAAAAACATGATAAAATAATCTTAAAAAACATGATTTTTGAAAAATTAAAAAAAAAAAAAAAATTGGTTGCCAGCCGCCGTTAAAAAACAATATTTTAATTTATTATTATTATTATTATTATTATTATTATTATTATTATCAAACAAAATGTTGTATTTTTTTCTTGTGTTTACCAACAGGCTACTGTTTCTGGAAATTAGAGATAATGTCGTTATATTTATTGTATGATGGGTAAATAGCACATTCTGAAAGCAAGATATGTTAAATTCAAACCAGCTGTATTTGTATTTGTATCGGCTTATCACATATCATAGCCTAACTTAAAATAAATAAATAAATAAATAAACTCTGTGATTTCCCCCCACTTGTTTTAGTTCTTTAATACTGTATTTTTGTTGAAACTGAGAAGAGAGAAGAAAAAAAAAAAAACATTATGTCGAATGTACCAAGCACTCTCTCTAACTCTCTCTAGTCTCTTCCTGTACACGTCGCTCTACGGACCATGTTACGTATGCATTAGCCGGGTAGCCACAGGAATATAGCACTCAACTATGGAGACTCTCTTCAGCTTACCGTTTACTGTACTGGAATGTCCGAACATCAAACTTAAAAAACCGTCATGGCTACATATGCCTTCTGCAATGACTGTATATGCTGTCGTGATTGTTTCATATTTTCTCATTACTGGTGGTAAGAATTTTAAAGCCATCTCAGGCTAAATTAGCATTCAGCTAACCCTTGTCCTGTTGTGTGTGTGCAGAACTGCGTAATCTTTTATTTACTGTTGAACATTTGCAGTATAATCTTTGTGTATTACAGTTTAAAGAAGATGCATGCTTTAACGTTAGTGTTCTGTTAAGTAATCTTGCGAGTTTTTAGCGTGCTTTCTCTGACAGTGCTGTTATCATTCATAACTCTCAAATTGTATTGCACACTGCAGACATTGCTTACTCTTCTGCTCCTAACAGTGACAAATTACATAAGTTAGAATGGAACGGAAGTTGATTATTATTATTTCATGTAAATAGCTAAATTAAGGCCTTTAAGTGCGACATTATTCATCTCTGAACGATTGAACCGTACTGTGATCATAGCACTGTTATAATCTTTTGATGTCTTTAGGCATTATATATGATGTGATCGTTGAACCTCCGAGTGTCGGATCAATGACAGATGAACACGGGCATCAGAGGCCAGTGGCTTTTCTAGCGTACAGGTAAAGGGTTTGATACTGCTGATCATCATAAAATCAGCCAGCTGGTGGCGCTTTAGGTGCACTTGAGGCATCTCACTGTGACTAGGGTTTCACTTGTAAAATAATATCTTAAAATATATCTGATATATCGTATAAAGTCACGTTTATTGAATCAACCTCTCCAAAGTGTAACGTTAAAGTGTAGTGCTGATTTATTGTGTTCTCTTTTAAAGGGTGAATGGGCAGTACATCATGGAGGGGTTGGCCTCCAGCTTTCTCTTCACCATGGGAGGCCTTGGCTTCATAATTCTGGATCGCTCTAATGCGCCCAACATTCCCAAGCTCAACCGTTTCCTCCTACTCTTCATCGGCTTTGTCAGTGTGCTGCTGAGCTTTTTTATGGCTAGAGTCTTCATGAGAATGAAACTACCGTAAGTCACTGAACTTTACATAAGCTTTTTAAACATTGTATTATATACCAGGCCAAGGTTTGGACACACCTACTCATTCTGCATCATTATTATTATTATTATTATTATTATTATTAATATTATTATTGTCACCAGCAGTGTATTCCAGGGAGATTGCAGCATTGTTTCTTAGCAGTGTTTCTGTAAAGCTGTCTGTTTCTAATGATGATGTGAATGTGTTTTTCTTGCAGTGGCTATCTCATGGGTTAAAGCTGCAATATCGCACATGCTACAGGCAGAGATGAAAGAGAACATACAGAATACCATGTTTCAGTGCCAAGGAATACAGTCCTAATCAAACTCTGATCAATTCATTCCATTGGCAGAATGTCCCTCACTCACTTTTTTTTTTTTTTTTTTTTTTTGTGAAATATACATTCAACATTGTCTAGTAAGACTCTTAACTTACTAGTTTATGAAAATGTGCTAAATTTGCTTCTAAACATTGCTGATAAAAACATTTCCTTGTAGAAAGTCCACAGGATGGTCAATATTATATTGATGCTCTTAAAATTACTGCTGTGGTTGATCAAAATCCATTTTGTATATCTTCTTATACTGTTATTTTGTAGACAGCCTGTTCTTAAATGTGGCTGTTTGATGTGCAGTTTTTTTCTATAATAAACAAATACTTCGCACAAAACTTTGCAACATTTGAATTATTTGATCATTTAAAACTCTTTGTTAAATGATATTGTTAAAAAAATGAAATCTTTAAATTTATATAACAGATTTGAAGTGTCATATGTTATGTTTACAGTGAAAAGCATTTTACAAGGTATTAAAAAAAAAAATATTGTTTAATAATAATATGAGGGTTATATATTTTCACCTAGTATGTTTTAAACTTTTAAACTCTAGGGAGCAGCAATTGGAATAAATAGAGTGCTGCAGGGAAAGCCTTTTTTTGTTGGCCAAACGAACAAGTAAACGTATCTACTCAATAGTCCACTTTTACGTCATCATTGTATTGCTTAAGCAAATTATTCTAATTCCTAAATTAAATGAAGAGTTGTTGGAAGGTTCAAGGAGGTGAAGTTGTTGAAGTCATGTGACCATAGTGTAGTTCATTTATAAACTATGATTGCTTTTTTGCTCTGTTGGCTAATGTATTTACAATTCAAAATTAGGTTGTGTTCACTTGCGAAGATTAATAAAATGTGTAAAAATCATAAAAACGTTTTTTTTTTTTTTTTTTTTTTTTTTTCACAAAGCTTATTTTCTGGTATAATCCAAAATCCAATAGAAACATCCTATTGGGTTTTTGTAGAGGGAACAAGGGTGATGCTCACTTCTGGGTTGGCCTACAAAAATGTAGAATGAAAGATCTTTTCATCACTGCAGGAGAGCAAAAGTCCTGAATAAAAACAGAACTGTACTGCACTGGGTCTCTGTTTTTTAGTTTAATAATATAACCTGATTATTTTTGCCATTTTACTATGCCATTATAAATATTGTAAGAAAAGATTACAATATTACTTTGCCCTTTTGTCTAGAGGGTGTTTTCGGTTACTATCAGACAGCTGTTTTACTGTGGCAGACATTAGCAGGACCTGCTGAGTGAGCATTTGCTCAGGTATGTGTACAGTTGAACAGGCTGTTGCAAAACAAGCAGTGTTCAAGGTGCACTTAAAGTACCTAATTTGGCGCAGATGCATTCAAACCATTATCTTAAGTCTCTCCCTCAAAATTACCCTGCCCAGCGCTAAAAGATGTCTTCTTGTTTTTTTTTTTTTGTTTTGTTTTAGTCCTTTATAGCTTTCTGAAAGCAAAACCTACTAAAAGCATGTATGAAAGCTAAAACTGTTCTTAATGATCATATTGGATAGTTTTATTTTACTGAGGTAATATTTCAAAACTCATCATAAATCAAAAACACTGATACAGTTCTGACTGGCACCACTAACATATATATGGCAAAACAATCCTTATACAGTGTATTTTCAGATCCATTAAAACATGGAAAAATGTTACAGACATAATTAGATAGTCTGTCATTAAAAGTAGTTAGTGTGTCTCCTGGTGTTTCATAAGGTTTTTAGTTTCTTCTTGTTATGAGGTAGTGTGCCGGTGTGCTTATGGCCACTGCCAACTGAAGGATGAACAAGGCCATTTTCATCACTGGGTTCCTTGGGACCAAAACATAAAGAACAAAATATCTTAGTTGTTTTATTTCCTTTGATTCTATGTAGCTTTTACATAATCTGCAAGTTTACCTTTCTCTTAGTGTGTCCATTCTCTGAGATTACTGCTTCAGACATTTGGAGGCCCAAAGTCTTTTCTAAGTCTAAGACAAAAGAAGAGGACACAAATTGCCATGAGGAGTGCAAACTCATTAAATCAATTTTCTAGTAGTTACCAGAAGTACCTGTCAAAATTTGGTCAATCTTTTCCACGACGAGTTCAGCATCCTCTCTGGAGAAGCACATGGGAGGCTTGAACTTCAGAACGTTGCGGTGTGGGCCGTCAGCACTGAGCAGTATCCGCTGCTCTTTTAGTCTTAAAAAAAAAAAAAAAAAAAAAAAAAAATTACATATATATATATATATATATATACATACAGTATATATATATATATATATATATATACATATATATATATAACAATATGTAACAATATATAAATAACAATAACAAGTTAAAAAGAACAGCATTTATTCAAAATATAAATCTTTTCTAACAATGTAAATCTATGCTATCACTTTTTATTAATTTAACACACCCTTGGTGAATAAAAGTATTAATTTCTTTAAAAAAAAGAACGAATAAAAATTGACTGACCCCAAACTTTTGAACTGTAGTGAATATTGTTAAAAAAAAATTCTATTTTAAATAAATGCTATTCTTTTAAACTTTTTATTCATCAAAGAATCCTGAAAAAAAGTATCACAAGTTCCAAAAAAATATTAAGCAACATAACTGATAATATATCAGTATATTAGAATGATTTCTGAAGGATCATGTGACACTGAATACTGGAGTGATGATGAAAAATTCAGCTTTGATCACATAAATAAATCCGTTTTAATATTTAAATTAATTTTAATATGTATTAAAATAGAAGAATGCTGTCTACATCGTAATAATATTTCACAATATAACATTTTTTATTTTATATATACACATACACTACCGTTCAAAAGTTTGGGGTTAGTACATTTTTATTGTTCCTTTTTTTTTTTTTTTTTTTTTTTTTTAAGAAATTAATACTTTTATTCACCAAGGATGTATTAAGTTAATAATTAGAAGTTTATTAAAAGTTAATAATAAATAATTTACATTGTTATAAAATATTTATATTTTAATATAATAAACACTGTACTTTTTAAACTTGTTATTCATGAAAGAATCCTGAAAAAAAAAATTACAGGTTCCAAAAAATATTTGGCAGCACAACTGTTGATATCATCCAACACTGATCATTCTAATAATAAATCCGCATATTAGAATGATTTCTGAAGGATCATGTGACACTTAAGACTGGAGTAACAGCTGATAAAAATTCAGCTTTTCATCACAGGAATAAATACTATTTTAAAGTATGTTAAAATAAAAAACATTATTTTATATTACTGTTTTTTTGTATATTTTTAATCAAATAAATGCAGCCTTAAGAGTGAGCATAAGAGACAAATGAGCATAAGAGACTACTTTAAAGACTATTACAAGTCTTACTGACCCCAAACTTTTGAACGGTAGTGTATATCATGAGAAATTATGTTATATTATTATTTAATTGTATGAGAAAAATATCTAACAAATAGTTTGCACAGATAAAATTGCTAAAATATATTGTATGGTATGCTAAGTAATGACTAAAAGTAATCACCTGTAAATAACATCCTGAGCTTCTGCAGTGGCAGGTGTCCTCTTATCCCGGTTTTTTTACCAGGTCCAACCCAACAAACAGGCCACGGCCCCTAGAAAACAAAATATATGACCTTCAGCTTTGAACCTCCTGGCAATGTGTGTTCTAAGCATACTTTCATCAGCACTATTACACACTTTTCACGTCACAAACAACCCCAGGGAAATGATTTACATGACTTGCAACATAAAGAGGCCAAGTTACTTAAACTTACACAAACGTAGTCAAGGTTCCACCGTGGCACATTACTACTCACATGGCCTTAATTCACACTGCAAAATTTGTTGGTTTATAATTTTATGATGTTAGAAGTTAAGAGCGAGTTAACCAACCTCACATCACCCACTAAGGGGTGTTTTTTCTTCAGATCATCCAAAAGCTGAGTCAGGTAACCTCCGACATGCAGGGCATTGCCTTGGAGATCTTCCTTCTCAATTACATCTAGCACCGCCAGTCCAATAGCACATGATACCGGGTTACCGCCAAACTAGAGGAGAAAAAAACAGACATTTTTCAGCCTCACAAAAATATTTAATCTAGGGCCTGTATCTGTTGCTCACACCTCTGTTAACAATTCATATAGCTTTCTTTAAATAGGTTGTTGTTGTTGTTGTTTCAGAATTAATCTGTATTTAATGCCTGCCATTGTCACAATATGTTTCTTCCCTTCCTTACTGTGTTGAAGTACTCCATTCCAGATGACATGAATCTTTCGGCAACCTCTCTGGTGGTGATCACACATGACATTGGATGGCCATTTCCAATAGGTTTGCCCATTGTAACAATATCTGGAACAAAATCTTCTCCCTGTAGCTGAAAGCCCCAGAAGTGGGTGCCCACCCTGCCAAAGCCCACCTGGACCTCATCAGCAATGAAAATGCCTCCTGCATTTCTCACATGCCTGTGGTACAACGGAAGTTGTGGTATACACAAATCTGAATGTACTAAATGTTTACATTCAGAAAAACATTTCATATGATACATGCATTATAAGACGTATCAATAATTTGACAAATGCACACTTGGAAAATATTTATAAATAGGCATAAAATCATAGATAAAATAATATATTCATATTAGGGAAGCAATTCAAGACTAGATATACTTTAGTAATTTTTGTGCATTAAAATATTTTTGGTTTATTGCATCTGTCAAATTAAAATTAGATTTAGGTAATAACATGAATGAAATCAATAAAAAGACAAATTTAAAATGAATGTGTCCTGAATTTGTGGATACATAACTGGTAGAACCTTTAAGTAAACAAAAAACAAATGCTAAATAAATTATAGTATATTTTAACTGTCACATAGTGAATAAAGGAGAAGAGTAGCAATCATGTAACGTAAATGTTTTAACCAAGCACTTAGTGGTACATACTGTGCCACTTTCTGGAAGTAGCCAACTGGAGGAATGACCTGCCCTCCGCAACTCTGCAGTGACTCAGCGATAAAAGCGGCAATCTACACAAAACAGATCCTATGAGTCCCTTGTACCTTTGTGGTACAAGGGACACAAGAAACCATAGAAACCACAGAACTAAAAGATTGTTTCAGTGAATTTAAGGCAAGACACTGCATTTTATAACCAAAAGACATTTATGTATAGAATCCTAAAAACATTATTTTGACAGCTGACAGTATTCTGAGGTATGGATTGATTGGTAAAAAAAGAAGAAAAAAAAAGATATACAAAATTCCCAGTGTAAAAAAAAAAACTAATATGACAACAAAATCTGTATTTAAACATTTAAGAAAGATTGTAATACCAAAAAAAATTTTCTATTGTTTAAAGTTATATTTTTAACCCTGTTCACCTAGGGTGTCTTGCCTTAAGACAGTATTATGTCAATTATGCTTGTAAACGAATCCACACAATTATTACTGCAACTTGTCAACTGTAATTTTAAAACGAAAGGCTTTCAATAATTGGCCAGAGTTTAAAGGTACAGTCTGTAAAAAATGCTGATAACTGTGGATGTTAAATAACTTCACTCACCTTGCGTCCCTTTTTGTGTGCCTGCTCGATTATATCTTTGACATTTTCAGCATAGGCAGTGGCAGGGTCAGGGTGGTCCTCACAATATTTGCCTCTATAAATGTCTGGACTAAGAGCCTAAGGAATGATCACATTTATGAATAGTTAGTCAAAATTTGCAGTGCAGAAATTAACCTTCTAACTATGCTGGCAAATTTAAATACAACCTTTACAACTGTATTCTGCAGATTTTTTTAATGTAATAATAATTATTCCTATAATTTAAACTTCATAAATCAGTATAGCTTATAAATATCAGTTGGCTATAAATGTAAAAAAAAAAAAAAAAAAAAAAAAAAAAAAAACTTTTAAAACTTTTATGGGTTGTCTTATCACTATTTGTGGAACAGTATTTCAATGCCATAGCAAGGATTACACTGAAGTCACAAGACCCCTGACTGAACTGTAGTCCACTTTAAGCGTGTATCATAATGTCAACATTAGAGAAAAGAAAGACCATGTGTCTTTAAAGACATGTTTCATAAAAAATACATGCTAAGTGGTTATGTATGCTGACATGCTCACTAACTCGTAACACAATACTGACTGATCACCCCAGTCAGGTTAGAATGGGGTGACGACTGAGAGGGTAGTGTACACACACACCCTACACAACCATCCAAACTTTCACACAGGTTTCAGTCTAGGGAATTCCAAACTAATGCTTACCACGCATTCAAGTTAAAAAATCTTTGTTAAAGTAATTTGTTTTAACAAATATAATAAAATTGTACAACCTCAATTAAACTTGTATTGTCATTATAAGGTCAACATTTGTTTTTCTTCATTTAAATTTTCTTCATTATGATATAAAGTCATTAATATCAACTTGACATTTCACGCCCCCCAAATGATCAAATTTAATTCAGAAATTAAATACATGCTCACAGAAGAAGTGTATTCAAGTCATCACATATATATGTTAGCAGCACAGAAGTTTTTAACTGTGAAGAAACAAGAAACTTTACTTGAGCACCAAATGAGCATATTGTAATTGTTTCTGCAGTTTCTAAAAAACATTTAGGACTGTTTTGCTGTGTTTTTGATCAAATAAATGGTGAGCATATAAACATAAAAAATAAACATTTAAAATGTACATATATTTGAGCAGAAATACAGAAAAAGACATTAAAAGTTGGGCTGCACAATATTAGGTTGGCCATCTATAAACTCTTTTGACTTCAAGAATAGTGTCTGAGCACTTTGTGCATGTGACCTTATGTCAAATCCAATATGTCAAACGTCTCATGTTGCAACACTCACCACATGCACATGTTGGTTCTGCTCTGCACCAGCCATCTGATGAAACTTATATGGACTGATATCAATGAGTGATGACACATGACCATGGTAGGCACTGCAACAGAAGCACACAGAACAAAAAACTGGCAAGAATCAACAGAACAAAGTTCCACTATGTTTAAGAGGGCTTTAGTTATCTAATCTTCTAATGATTCTTTCACTTATCAGTGTAAAATGTGGCCCAGAAAAAAAAGCAAAAAGGGCCTTCTTCATTCAAATCAAACCCAAAGACAAGGTAATGCATTCTTTTGCACAGCAAGGTTTTGTATACCAAGGCAGATGCTGACTATGCATATCCATAAGCAAAACAAGGTAAGTTTTCTCCACAGTATGTCCAGATACAAGACGTAAGATTAAGTTAATATTTAAGCTATGAGCTTCACGCTTCTAAGAACTGGGTTACTGTTTAGATCCCAGTGCAGAGAAAGAGGAGACACAGACAGTGTGCTGTTGACTTACTTCTCCAGTGTAATGATGTCTTTGTGGCCAGTGTACTGCCAGGCCAACCTCAGGGCCAGATCATTTGCCTCAGACCTACATGTCAAAACAGAATAGGTGATTTTGAGTTTGAATCACAATGCACCATATTGACTTGATTATTATTAAGTGACTGCCTTCAACACTGAAAACAAAAAGTGCTACCTAGTCGTCCTTCATAAAAGCTGTCTAGCCAACAATCAGTAATCACAACATCTGCTACATGCTGGGCTACATGACAGAGAAGTACATAAAATATGTGGCTCTTCTATTTACAACCCCAATTCCAAAAATGTTGGGACATTTTGTAAAATGCAGTTTTGCTGATTCCCTTCAACTTTTATTTAATTGACAAAAGTACAAAAAAAAAAAAAAAAAAAAAAAAAGATTTCCAGTGTTTTTAATGTCCCACTTAAATGTATTTTGTAAATATATACAAATTTTTGATGCTGATGGCTGCAACACACACCAAAAAAGTTGGTACAGAGGCAAAATAAAAGTGAAAAGGTAATAGAATATCCAAGTTAAACTGTGTTGAAACCGTCCACATTGAATTGGTAATAGGCCAGGGGATCATGCTGGGATACAAAAGAAGCATCTCAATCTTTGCCAGCAAATTTCATGAGATAATTGTCAGACAAATCAAAAATCAAAATTTTCAATGCAAATCGCAAAGAATTTCACCAACTACCAAACATAATATTGTGAAAAGATTTAGATAAGCCAGAGAAATCTCAGTATATGTAGGGCAAGGCAGGAAACCTCAGGTGAATGTGCATGATCTTTGAGCCCTCAGATAGCATTGCATAAGGGGGGGCCATCCAGACTTTTAACAGCAACAGATGCAAAAGCAAATGTCTGTCATGGTATGAGGGTGCATCAGCATTGTTATTAGACAATTAACAATTCACTCCTTTTTTTTTTTTTTTTTTGCCTATCCACTCAATGGGGTATAACCGCATTCCCTTAGCACAAACAGGTGGTATATGGTCTGTATGGACTGTCTGTGAACTGTGAACAGAGAATGAGCCTACCCTGAGTTGACAAAGTAGCACACAGAGAGCTTTTCAGGAAGGGTGGCCTGGAGACGTTGAGCATACAGGACCAGATTGTCATGTAGGAAGCGAGAGTTGGTGTTGAGAAGCTCCATTTGCTTTGATCCCGCTTCAACCACATCTGGGTGGCAATGACCCACTGGAGGACAACACAGAAAAAAAAAAAAAACAGATGAATATTTACTTAAGGGATGAACATATTAGCACAGATAGTTGCAATCAGAGAAGTGCATTCATGTAATAAACTTGCACGTATTGTATTAAACCAGATCATTTTAAATGATTACCTTTCTGGGTAATCAGTTTTTATTCTAAGTAATTTGAGGGAAATTAATCCTTTTAAAAATAAAAAAAAAAAAATAGAAAAAGTAAAACTGCATCTCATACATCATCAAAGCAGCAATGGCAAAAAAAAAGTGCTCACTTTAAATGACGGGGTTAAAAATTCTTGAGTTAGTGTACTTTATTTACTTAAGTATTTTGTTGGGAAACTTGGGATACAGAATATTTCAGCTTTTACTCATTTACATTTCTAAGGAAAAATGTTACTATCTACTCAGAATTTCACTTAAAATTTCATTTAGGCATTAAAAGTATAAAGTGAATATTTTGCAGGTCATGATGAATATATATATAATTTTAACATTAACATCCGTGGCTTGCTGTTGATTAGCAGAGGACAGAATCTCCAATATTGTCTGTAAAAAATGCTGAAAATGCAGGGTAGGGCTACTTCTTTAAGTAGAGGAATTTTAGTAATTACTGTGGGACAAGTTTTTCAACAGTGCTTCAGTTACTGTGTTTTTATTTTTTAGTAGGAACGTGTCCCATAATGTGTTCTGCAATACAGTTTGTGGTGGTTCTGTTTCAAATTGTATAATTAATATACAATGAAGTGTTTAAAAAATATGACAATTATGCAAAAATCTTCACAAATCTTCTATCTTTCATATCTTTAAGAATCTTCTTTTCTTTCTTTCTCTCTTTATTGTTTTTTTTTGTTTGTTTGTTTGTTTGTTTTGTTTGTAAAACCACAGTTTCCCTTTAAAATGACATACCATGTGCAACGTTGTTTATGCAATCCAGGTATTTCTCATCTTTTTCGTTGTACATGTACTGTCCTCTTGCTCGCACAATCTTGATGGGGTCATGACTGAAAAACACTTTGCAGGACGGACTACATATGGAGGGAAATGTAAAGAGAAGAAAATTTTTTTTTTTTTTTTTTTTTAATTTTTTATTATTGTTTTATATATATATATATATATATATATATATATATATATAAATGCCATACATCATTTGAATTAATAGAAACAAAACTTGTTGTCAGATCCTTGGTTTATCATGACATGCACCAGTGTAGACTTTATCCAGCCATAAACATTAAATTAAGTAACTAAGTTCCTTGCCCTACCATACACTGATTATTTCAAACTCAACTCAGATATCCTCAGTTATTAATTCATTAAATATAGTGTTCCGATAATGTCAAGATAGACTTTTCTTTTTGAAAATTCTTTCGAAATTTCTTTTTTGGCACATATGTCAAAAACGCTGACACATTTCAACATCAATATCGCCACTTAACAGTTGTCATAATTGACAACTATGATGGACATTAGTTTGTACGCAATAACTGCAGTAATGCCTCCTTACCCAACATGTTTCTTTCGGAGATCGATAGTTTTCTGCTTATCTAAAGTTTCCGTTGCCATTGCTGTGCCTGTAGGTGCTCACAAACGCGTGTGACTGTTACTGGAGATAGAAAGAAGAGTAGATGTGTGCGCGCAAGAGTGCTGTCCTCTGCATTAATGTATATGTGCACTTGTGTGTGTGCGTGTGTGTGTGTGTGAGAGAGAGAGAGAGAGAGAGAGGACCGAAGGGAGGAGGTGGCTGTTGTGGGTGGGACAGACCCTGAAGATAACGTCAATGTCACTTCACTTACTATTGCAAAAGTGTTTGCTGCACCGTGAATGTAGATTAAGGACACATGGAGAAACAGAATTTATTTGGCTCCAACACAGTATCACACAGCATGAATTTGAAATGAAGTGTCCAGAACCATTACAACAATGAACAAATTTAAATTCCAAGTCATTAACAAGTCAAAACAACAATAATAAAATAAAAATGAAAAGTATTACTACAACAACAACAACAACAACAACAACAAAAAATATATATATATTTTGGCCAAAATGAGATGAGCTAATAATTTGATCATCATGGGCTGCCAAATTGTTTACAAAGTAAATCAAATAAACAGTTGAAGCATTGTATAAACATACACCTACATTAGAAAATCATAGATTGACAGAAGTTACAAGAATTAAGAAAATAAAGCAATGGAATATATATATATATATATATATATATATATATATATATATATATATATTTTTTTTTTTTTTTTACACAACAAACACATTTTGGCAAAGAAAAGAAAAACATTTCATTTAAAACTAAAACTAAACAAATTAGTAAACACTGAATGACAAATTTGGCTCCCATGCCTTGTACAAACAGGACAAACCTCTTGTAAAGAAATATTTTGTGACATTAGTAACAATAAATGCACACAAATTAAATATTTATGAAAACACCTACAAATGGTTTAGAAAGGAAAGAAAGGAAATTATCTGACTGGTATACCTGCATATTAACAGTGACACTTATCAGTTTCAAAACAAATGTGAAAAATCCAGCTTAGCCATTACTGTTTTTAGTCTTGTTTGTAACTGTAATCTGTACTGTTAAAACAAATGTATCCCCAGTGCCAACATGAAAATGATTCTCATATATTACAATGTGGCTGAGTAACAGACATCAGGATTCATTAGTGTAAGATGCACATCACATCAATACATAAATAAATATAAATTGCACTTTATACAAATGAGAGAAAAAAATGAACTGCACACATATTCTTCTATTCACATATTAATCTATATTTAAAGAAAAAAAGAGACTGAGAGAAAGGTGGAGAGGTAACACAGGGAACTCCTTCAAATTTCCAGTTAATATTTCAACAAATTCATTTTGCCTGAATTGATGTTTAATGAAATATTTTAAAAAATACCCCCCCACTATAATCATCATGTGATCACATATTTGAGCACGAACAGAAGTACAACATCTTATGGTAAAAGGTCTTTCCACTTTCATATTATTAGGAATGCCTGTTCATATTTTAAGAATAAAACATGTCGCAGTATACAAAGTAGCTGGTAAAGGTAAAAAGAAGAGAAACCACTAAGAAAGAAATCATAACCTTCCTTATGAATAATTAATAAATTCAGTACATACAAAACTACTTTCCCTACAACTAATTCTGCATTGTTCTTACGATCTTAAATGCCCATCAGAGGTTGAAAAAATCAGGACCATAATCCTGCCACCTCCAGCCAGAAAACACATTATAACTCCAGCAGTGCTGTGATTATGTACGTTTTAATGTATCTATTGTGGCCAAAGCCTCTTAAAAAAAGTTCAAAGTAATGGTTAAAATGTTTTTAAAGCTGTAAAAAAAATAAAGGAACAAAATAACAAAATTTTGCACTCTGGAATGTAGTGGTGCTGGCTGATTACAGGCTAAATAATAACTGCTACCTGTATGGTTGCACCTTGTACTGTACATTAACACTGTATTTGATGCTTAATAATACTGATTGCTTCAGAATGCTGTTGTTGTGGTTACTCAAAATATCAATACCACAAAACCACAATATGTCCCACTTGTCACATTTCCATTGACTCCCTAAGAAAGTCTTTAAGAATGTAAAACTATCAGCTTCAACAATGCATAAATAGTGTTTTTAACCCTAATATAGCTGCAAAAGACTGCACTGAAATGTCATATCTACAACTCATAGCATAGAGAGGAAGTAAATATTTCCAACAAATGAATGAATAACAAAAGACTTTAGGCACAAAGGCTATAATACACAAAATGAGCAAATCAAAAAATAAGCAAAAAGTCATAATGAAAGAGACGCCATCCTGCTGTTCTCAGTAGATCAGACTGTGTAGCTCACTGCTACAAAACGAACCCCACTGAAGAGTGAACAAAGAAGGCTTTGCCGGTGGAGGGATGAATGTAGCAACTTTCCGTGCATCACATACTCCATCCAGTTTCAAAGATTTCTGAGTTTTAATTGCCTGCTTACTCTCAAGTGGCCACAGATGGTGGATGCATCTTGTGTCCTGCTTTTTCTATAATTTGAATCTTTAAGTTGTCACTGTCACTACAAGCCGAGAGTTACACAAGAGCAACGCTGAGGCACAGAAGGGCCAGTTGCCACACTGACCTCTTTGCAATAAAGAAATCCAGCAATCAATCAGAATTTTCTGACTTTCTCAAGCCACCAGCCAAGGCGTGACACCCTTCATAAGGTGAAAACAAAAGAAAAATTAACCCCCTTTAGAGTAGCACATCTTTTTGATTTAAATTGACAAAGACCGACAGGTAGTTAGTGATTTGCAGAAGCCATTGACCACACTACAAAGTGATACATACACATACTTGACATCATGCTTGTTTCAGGGTGTGTGGATGGAGTCGTTAATCTTTTAAGCAGGTAGTATGGATTGGTGTGAACACACTAAACACACAAAGATCCTTTTCAAGACCCAAAGTCGATCTCTCAGTCACCTTCTCCTCCTCCTTTTCAGATAACCCTGTTAGTCTGTTTTGGTATCCACTCTCATTCTGGGCCATGCAACGCTGCAAACACGCCCTTGCGAATAGTCTCTTATTGGTCAAGTCTTTAAATTCCACAGTGCTGATGTGAATGTGACACATGTTGCTGTGAGCACACGGTAATGACAGAAGCAGCTATGTGAAAGCTTCATGACTTTCTTTTTTCCAGAATTAAAAAAAAAGTATAAATACAAAAAAGTGAAGCCTTATTTACAAACTCCATGCGTTTTGTGTTAGAACGATCACTGCAAAGAAAACACAAAGATGTATATGTTTTAATATACAAAGAAAAGGTAAATCATTTTAAATGCCAAAGTCAAAGTCAACACTCAATGGCTTATATATGAATGAAAAAAAAATCATGCTGTCAGCAAAGCTGTGTCTTCATAACTAACATGTAATCACACTTTAATGAATATCAATAGGATTTTTGAGGATCTTCTTAAATTTACCTTCTGCCAACATCCTGGCATTGGGAGTCCATCTGGACCCTGTAGTGGAGAAAAAAAGAAACAGGAAATATACATGTCAATAAACACATTTGTAAGTCATTAATATGCCATTATATGATAGTTAACAAGCCTTTTGAGATATTGTTTAACCATGCTAAAACCCTAGAGTGTTTAACATAATGATGTGCTGAAATTGATGTATTTGTGAGACTGTGAAGGTGCCAGTCAACAGTGCATGCAAAGACAATATTATACAATAATTGCAAAAAAAAACAAAAACAAACTTTAATAGATTAATTTATGTTGAAATAAACCAGACGAGAAGATGAGTAACTTATCCAAAAATACAGTAATTTAGGATTGGATACACTACAAACACTTAGTCTTTGATCAAACCTTGTAAAAAGGCATAAGAAAAACTCTAGCTTCATGCAAATTATCATTCACAATTTTACTAAAATGAAGTAGTAGGACTTCTATATTGTATATATACTTTAAAACATACATGACCTAATGCTCTAGCTTAATAACAAACGTCCATTCAAATATGCAAAATGACACAGTCAAATGTATAGTTATCTAAAGTCTTTAAACATGGTGATTCAGGATATGGCTTGAAGACTCAATTTCTTCTCTTCCGTAGGATTGAGTGCCCAATTGGAACAGATATATGAGAGGGAACAGGAGAGGGTTAAATGCTGGGGAAGAGCGACTCATGCTGACACTGTACTAATTAACATCTCAGGAATAGTTTGGCACAAGATGGATTATTTAGGGGATCCAAGGTTAATTACTACTGGTTATTTCATCTGAGGAGAGCAAATGCTATTTAATAAGCAGAAAGTATTTAATTTTTGTCACTTAGGAAAACTAGAATAAGATTAAATGCTATTCCAGAAGGTGAGAAAATCACTAAAATATAGGTGCTAGTGTGAAAGTAATGCAGTTTTCAGTGGCCACATGATGCACAAGAAAGTGGATAGTATAAACTGCATACAAAAGGGTGTACTAAACAATAAGGAAATAAATGACTGCTATTCATGCTATTATACAGCTGGGAAACTTTAAAATGCCTTGTGACTTTATCTATAGAAAGCAGACAAGCAGTACATGTGAAAAGGCAATAAGATGCTGTACATTAAGCTCGACTCCACTATTTATAAGTCATGCATGGAGGTTAAATTAAAGCTTCTATGCCATAAGCATGTATGAGAAGTGCTCAGCGGTTTGGGTGCAAAGCTGGCAGCATGCAAAGGAGAGGTAGGAAAAGAGGATACTGTACCAATTGGCACGGGGCATCCAGCCCATCCAGGCCAGGCTGACCTGGCTCGCCCTTTTCACCCTTAAAGCCCCGGAAACCCTGTGTCATAGAAACGGAACTGGGAGTGTTACTAGGATAGAGGCTGCAGGCGCCCTTCCGGCCTCCAGACGAGAGAGCACGGCACAGGGCAGAGAGGAGCGGCCCAGTGGTTTCTTAGCAACCATGTTAACCACTGTTCCTTGATATGTGTTTTAACTTATATACCTTTAGACAAATTTGTCCTAGCATGATTTGCCAGATTTAGGAATTCCAGTATTTTTTCAGTTCAGTTCCAGTTTTAAATGGATGTTGGATTTGTTTTCAAAAAACAATGCAGATATTTTAGATATCAAGGATGAGGTAGGTTGCCATTTTGACCAGAGGACAACTCTTCTCTTGAGGCTCCGCTTTCTTACTCTAGTTTTCCAGCTCTCAGCTGGGACATACCAGTGGGCAGGGTGCATCTAATCCAGGGGCACCCTGTTCTCCTTTCTCCCCCTTAGGCCCTTTTTTGCCCTTCTTTCCCTTCTCCCCCTGTGAATACAATAGCTTGGTCAGTGGAAGAAAATGCCTGATCAGAGACGTTTTGTACAGTGTTTTGAGTCCAATATGTATATGTTTTTTATAGGTGTATTTAAAGGAGCACCTAGTAATTTGTTGTTTATATTGTATTGGTTAATATGGTAGTCTTGGAATACTGAAACATAGTGTATACTACTACATTAAAGTTGATTCCATTGTAAATATGCTCTATTGACTTATTTAATTAATTCCGTAGAAGTCTTGATTTATTGAATTAATAAATGTAAGTGTCAAATATGTCATATATCTCAATGGAGACACGTTCAAAGCTCGAACTTGTCTGGCCATTCTCTTCTGACCTCTGCAATCAATAAGGTATTTTCACATTTCACAGAACTATATATATATTAGGGGTGTAACGGTACACAGATGTCACGGTACGTACCTCCATTTGGAGGTCACGGTTCGATACGATTTCGGTACAACATAAAAAAAATACTAAATATTATGTCAAATTCTAATGTTATATATGAATATAATCTGCAGTACATATATAAATACAAGGAATAAATACTTGAAATATATTTGATTTAGTTAACAGATAAACAAGAGAAAAAAAAAAAAAACACACGCAACCTAGCCTATATATGCTGAATTGCAGTTCATTTTTGTGACAGAACAGAAACTCAAACGGCAGAAAGAGACATCCTATTTGTTTTCTATAATTTACAAAAGACCTTTTACAGTGATGCATTATTAATAAGACAAATGATGACAGTGTTTTAAGTCGATTTTGCTGGTATAAGGAAACAGTTTAAGTAATCACGCCGGTGCGCACACACACACACACACACACACACACACACAAACATATCAGTTCCAGGCTTCCAGCATTGCTAACTTGACAGCGCAGTTGGTACTTTATCAAAATAAAATACAGTGAACCAAACGCGCCTGCCTCATTGTTTCAATGTTGCAATGCAACTGAAGTACAAAGTCTATCATTTACATACTAAATAATAGCTTAGCATTTGAATACATCGCAAATATGGAAATATTATAGAATATTTGGATTTGTGCTGAGTGAGATAGGTAGGATACCTGTAAAGTAACGTTATATTTCTTTGTCAGTGAGAGACGCGTTAAGAATCAGCACATGATCAATATCTAGTGGTCTTCGTTTTCAAATGCTCAACTCACGGCATTCGCTGTTCTTTTGCTGGCAGTTATCAAACAGTGTTGCAATACTGCGGCCCCCCCCTCTTGTATTGAGGGTGAATTGCCTGTATTCCTTGTAAGGCCTCACGCACCGAACCGAGATGTCTGTACAGTGACGGTTCGGTATGAATACATGTATCGTTACACCCATAATATATATGATGTCAGAACTCACAAATGATGAACTTATCAGTTACTGAACTGTGTGACACTAAGGCGAAGAAGTTTACAGCAGTGATTCTCTTATTTTCCTATTTATTCCTGTAAACCTGTTTTGAATCAATCTGTATTACATTAAGTACTAAAAATAAAGTTGACTTGACTTTTTGGTTTGACTGGAGTCTTGAACGTGACTTTACACATTTTTTAAAGATACTATTAATTTATTTAGGGGTGTATAATGAGGAAAAGAATACTCTGTGCACCTTTACCTACTGCAACAAAATATATATTGGCAAAAATCTTATTTCCTAAACTGAGTTGTCACAATATAAGGAATGTAATGCATAATTAAATGAAATAGTAAACAATGCAATGTAAGGAAAAGTTTAACTATGATAGGTCATGTTTTACATAAAAGTGTTACTAGGAAGGGAAGCTTGTAAGGGAGGTTTTGAGGGACAGGAAAAGTTAGATGGGAATACCAGATAGGAGGAAGTGGGATAAGAGACAGTCAATTACAGACAAATAGGATTGACAGCAGTTTTACAGGGCACAAGGGAAGAGAAAGAGAAGCAGGGAAAATACCCCACAATAGCCCACCCCCAACAAACCACACAGGCAGAAAAACTGTATCTCCTCCATCACATTGTGACAAAAACAGAAAAAACAGTTCTCTCCAACATTTTCTGCTTCTTGGTTATAACAGTGAATTAAACATTATGCATGAATTAAATATTATACACAAACAGCTCAACTTTGACATTCCAAGAGATTAGTTTGTTTTTGAATTTCATACGTTGACAAATGAAGAAAAATGAGTTTACGAATTTGAATTAAACACCAAAACAAATGTGATGAAATGGTCATGCTGCATGCGCACATACAGTATATTTAAGAAAGCGATACAGTTTTCTAGAGAAAAGACAAACTCTAAATAAAGCATCTCAGTCTTGGTTAGGCATGTAACCCTGGTTCCCACAATAAGGAATGAAAAGCTATGTCAGTAGTTGACACTATGGGAACACCCCAGGTGTGATGAATGCCTGATGCACCCCTGTGCCACCAGAGCTTCACAAGTGTGATGCGTCTTTGATGCATAAAGTAAGCAGAAGCGAATAAGTATACTACAGGCTATGCAACGTCTCATTCTCTATTAAGGGAAGCAGGGTTACATACATAACTGATACATAGGCTTACATATTCCTTTCATAAGTTCACTCAACCTATGAAAGCTGTCAGTAGCTGTCACAGTGGTAACCCTACCACAGCACCATGCTACTCACTGCTGTTAAACAGATAACTCACTACTCACTACTGTTAAACATAAAATCTTGGGACCAGGAATCAAATCTATATTTAAATTATATTTTTAAAAAAGTGAAGGCAAACTCATCCTGTCTACGGATTTATGCAGAAAACTACATAGCGTTGTGCATCTCAGAAAATTAGAATATTGTGAAAAAGTTCATTTTTTGTTTGGAACTTATTTCAAAAACTGAAACTTTCATATATTCTAGATTCATTACATGTAAAGTAAAACATTTCTAAAGCTTTTTTTGTTTTAATTTTGATGATTAAAGCTTACAGCTCACAAAAGTCAAAAATCCAATATCTCAAAATATTAGAATATTTCCTAAGATTAATCAAAAAACGGATTTGCAAAACAGAAAAGTTCAAGTTCTTCAAAGTATGTTCATTTATGCATTTAATACTTGGTCGGCAGCACATATTACAGCAAATTCCTTGCTCCTAGCACAAATTACATCATCAGTAAAGTATGACATGTAAGCAATCAGCCTGTGGCACTGCTGAGGCACTATTGAGCCTTCAGATAGCCTGTATATTGTTGGATCGACAGCTGCATTGACTTTGGACTTGATAAAACACAGTAGACCAACACCAGCAGACGTCACAACACCCCACATCATCACTGACTTCGGAAACTTCACACTGGACTTCAAGCAGCTTGGATTCTGTGCCTCTCCAGTCTTCCTCCAGGCTCTAACTCTGGCTTCATTCCACTCCTTGTGAAGCTCTCCCAAGTGTTTGAATCGGCTTTACTTGACAGTTTTCTCAAGCTTGAGAAAATGAACTTTTTCACAATATTCTAATATTTTGAGATGCACCTGCATGTGCAATTAGAATTGCAGCCTTCCTGTAGACTGCAACCTTTGTAGACTGCACCCCAGCCTACTAGTGAGGCATCTTGCACAATCGTCTTATGAAAGGATTCAGACAGGTGCGAACCAACAGAACACTGTAGTAGAAGGCAGCTGTGCCTGCATTGAGTGAAAGTTGAATACCCCTAAAATCCAGTAGAACACTCTGAGAATTCAACCTTAAACCTAGACCTTGCAAATGAGAACAAAATCCTGTTGCTGACATGCTTCTTTTGACTGCTCTATAATCAGCCAGTTGTCAAGGTGGTTCAACACACAGACACCCTGAAGTTGCAACAGAGCCTCTCTGCACTTTGTAAATGAATGAGGGGCTAAAACTAGGCCAAAGCAATCATTTAAACGATGGACACAAAGTATAACCAAACAGAAAGCGATCATCCAGTTTGGACTGCTCTCCCAGCTGGGCTGCATCTGGTCAGTCCAGCTTTACACTGTCAACATCATGTGAAACCACCATAGCAAACTCTTGCTAGAAAAAGCTAGAGAGGGGCATGCCTCCTGATTGCTAGGGGTCCTCAAACCCGAGAGACTGTACCATGCGCATCCAGGCAGGAACACAGCTCATCATGAGTGAATTCAACAGGAGAAATACAGTTGACATGATCAGGTGAGAGACCGAAAGATGAAGGCCTCTATCGCCTCAAGTTGGATCCCAAAAAGCTCCATCTCATGAGGTGCCACTACAACCTCACAGACAGAGTGAGGGGGGGTAACCAATCTTCTTACCTCAAAATGTAGGCGAGCCAGGAGAAAAGCACCTAAAGTTTTTTTTTTTTTACGTTTTCACACATAATCAGATGTACCACTGAGCGCTGCTCATGCGTGAGGAATTAGGTATACACTTCCTAATTGACGTGCCACAAACAAATGAGATGCGCATGAACTGGTTTATGAAGCACACAGCACCTTGAGTTTCTATTGGGGCTTCAGACAATTTATATGGGCTTCTGCTGCAGAATCGAGAATCATAAACAGTTATTGGCAATTACTGGCAAATCTCCGTTAAGATGAGATGCACATTAGTACTTACAGCAGCTGGTGGACACACCACATACTGACTGCAACTTTTGATATTGACCATTGTGACGATGTTCTTTGTTTTTTCTTTTCTTGTTTTTTTTTTGTTTTGTTTTTTTTTGCTGAGTTTAATACATAATTTATAAAATTTCAAAACGTCAATGTTAACACGTCAATGTTACTGTAAATTAGTTCAAGTGCCATGCTTACACCGTCTACAGTATAAAACTAGATGACATTACGCTTAAATGACATTATGTATGATTAAATGAAAATAATTTTTATGACTATTAAGACTTATTTTAAACTTTTAAACAACTTGAATTTCCTGCTTACTACATATTTCAGTGGCACATTCCATGACATTAAAAACTGAACATAGTGGCACAGTGTAAGTCTATGAAACAGGCAGGTGAAATGACATGAATCATGCAAGAGAAGAAGCCAATATCAAGAGCAAGAGCCTGTTGTCAATGGACTTACTCTGTATTTCGTGCTGGAGTAAGAAACACTGTAATAAATATTTTCACTTGACAGTAAACTAAACAAAGAATGATTTTTTTTTCTGGCTCTTATGATTATGGGATGGTAAAATGCTATGTTAGTAATGAAATTCTAAATGACGACAAACAAATACTTATACAAATATGGTTGCAGTAAAAAGTATGTGAACCCTTTGACTATACCAGAATTTTTCACGTAAATCAGCCATACAATTTTAATGTGAACTAAACCACAACAATAGGAAAACACAGCAAACACAGTTTACTAAACAAATAAAAGTGCAACAAATAAAACAGTGCATAAACATTCACAGTGTATGGAGGGGAAAATGTGTGCACGCTTAGATCACCCTTAATGATTTTACATGTGTAAGGAAACCATGTTTGTCCATTGTTTCTACTTAAATGAGCATAAATGTGTGAATAATTTATGCAGAAAATCAAAGAGCTCATATACTTTTTCCTGCAACTATAAATACTGCTATTTTCCTATTGTAGAAGAAAATCCATTAAATGTAAGACATTCACACTGATCTCCAACTCCATGGCCCATATTCGGACTATATGAAGGCCTTTGTGTCTGAGCTGCTTTGTAAATGTCCATTGACATCAGATCTAATTAATAAAGAAAGTTTCATTCCCTGTTTCACAACATCTATGTCACAGTCACCTTTTCTCCTCTTTCCCCCACGTTGCCCTTGTCTCCCTTTAAGCCTGGTAACCCCTGCAAAAATACAACCTCAAGTAATTACAAATGCCTGGATATTCATCGTTTCAGGGGTAAAGATCTTCACAGATATTGTCTGCAGCTACTAGAGGGCAGAACAGTTGCAGCAAGCAACTCAGGAGATAATAAACGGTAAGTGTCAACACACAAGCAGTATGAGTGACAACTCACATCCATTCCAGGTGTTCCAGCAGCTCCCTTCAGAGAAAAAAAAGGAAGTATTATCTGGGATTACAATACTGAATAATATGACCATTATTAAATTGCCAAATAATTAACAATGTTTTTTTTAACATTTAAATAAATAAATAAATAAATAAATAAATTGAATACTTACAGGTAACCCATATGGCCCTCTGGGTCCAGGATCACCAACATCACCCCTCTCACCCTGTGACAGGTACATTGAACAGCACCTTTTATATAAACAAATCTAGTGTATAGTATCACTATAAACCCTTAAACATGTTAAGACTGTGCTGTGAGATTCAGCAGGTGTCTCTGTGAGGGCCAATTGAAATCCTGAGCTTAAAACAGTAAAAAAAACTGTGAGAATTCAGGTAAATAAGAGATTAAAAACATATTATTACAGTGTAATTGTCTACATTACAGTTTGATCCTAAAATTAGACAAAAACTGAAAGCAATGACAACAAAAAAACTAAATTCTAAATCAAGATAAAATAAAATAAAAAATTATAATATAAAATATAATAAAACTTACTCTATCTCCCTTCGGACCTGCTGGACCAGGAGCCCCGACTGGTCCGTCCATACCCTATAAATAGGGGAGTGTATAAGGTTTTGTGCTTTTATAAAAGTTTACATATTAACACAGCTGATGAGAAAATCAACATTTTTTTTTAATCTTTAGTAATTAGTCATGCAAATCTCAAATAAATACATGGAGTAGCATATATAATAAATGGCACGTTAATGAATGAGCAAGTGCTAAATTTGTGTTAATGTCAAACTCGTCAGCAGAAAGAAAGAGTATCTCCTGTTGTTGTTTGATCTCTCACTGTCACATAAAGCTTAACACTGATGAAATATTACCAACGAGTCTAACCACATTCCCCCTTCACCATAAATGTGTCACATGACCCATTTTGGTATTTTTAAAGATGTAGGCCTATGGTACTGGGGGGGACAAAACG
The DNA here is from genome assembly GCF_022985175.1 of Labeo rohita. Lineage (NCBI taxonomy): Eukaryota > Metazoa > Chordata > Actinopteri > Cypriniformes > Cyprinidae > Labeo > Labeo rohita. Next base: position 12,278,677 of record NC_066875.1, read on the forward strand.
TGGCCGCTTGCTTAAAACTCACCCTGGGTCCCGGCTTGCCATCCAAGCCAGATGCTCCCTGTGCATTTATGGAAGTATGAGTGGAGGTTTGAAAAGTGAGATTAGTACATAATGAACAGTGAATTGAAAAATGTCGTCAACTTAACAGCTGTGTAACGAACATAAACAAATGGACGTTTATCCAGCACACAAAGTTTAAGGGGCAGCGAAGCAGGTTTGGCTGTCTGCACGTGTCACAACAATGAAAACGTACATTTGTAAAAAACAAACAAATGGACAGTAGTGAATGTGGTAAAGGTTAGATGATGTTAAGTCGGGAAATCGGGATGAAGTATGAAGATCCCAGGTTGCACGGCTGTTGTGTACTTACGGGGAGACCCAGGGGTCCTCTGTCACCCTTATGCCCAGGCTCCCCTCGCAGTCCCTTGAGACCATGCAACCCAGGTTCTCCCTAATTGGAGAGGAGTGGCAAAGGACAGTTTAGGGAATGCTGGGTAACATTTACTCAGGAGGCAACAATCTTGTCTTTAAGTCAGCAACTTCGGTCCTGGAGTGCCAATGTGTTAGCTCCAACACTAATCAAACACACCTGAATGAGCTAATCAAAGTCTTCAGGATTACCAGGGCTACAGGCAGGTGAGGTTTTTTTTCAGGGTTGGAGCTAAACTCTGCAGGACATCAGCACTTCAGGACCAATGTTGCCTATCCCTGCTTTAGATTTTTGGACAAATAGCAAAGGTTTAAATACTCCCGAATAAACTGCACCTGATAGTCGACAATGAGTTGGATTACTTAGAACATTTTTGGTATAGGACTACAAAATGGTGAGAAAGACCTGCTGCAAGTTTCAAGCATTCTGTACGTACAAAACAACACTGCTCAACTAACTTCTATATTAGTTATTTCTACTTTCATCTATGACAAAAGGTGATTTGCTCTCTGAACAACTGATGCCAAGTTTGCAGCATGCCTTAAACACCAAATGTCAGTATTCCACAAGGATGGTGGAATTAATTTGAGTAAAGGCATTAACTGAATTAACATCATTAACTAATGATTCCAATAGTAACAAAGTTAAGACACAGGCATGGCTGTGGCACTGACATCATCAATAGCACAGATATGCTCCATCCTGTAATGACATACCTTTGGCCCAGGGAATCCATGAGGACCCTGCAACACAACACAGCAGTAATAACATCTTTACTTTACTTTAAACTTGATTGTCCTTTCAGATTTCCACTAAACAGAAATTCATCTTTGACATATCTTACTGAAAACTAGACACCATTTACATAAACACACAATCAAACACAAATTTAAAACATTGGGAAAAAAAAAACAAACAAAAAACCCCCCCTGCCCCTTAATTAAAAACAATCACTGCCAATACATGTTGAATTTCACAATATTTTGTTACAATACTTTTAGTCATTGGTCTATAAACCATGGCCAGGGTCTTCCTATCCATATTAAAATTCCTTTATTTCCAGAGTAGACCTACATGTTGTCTTACGTTCTTCATTACCCTGAAATGTGAAATTGTCATCAACAAGTATGCCCAAATATTTAAAAATTGTAGCTTGCTCTACATTTGCACCCTTAATAGTAACTTCTTCATATGAAACAAACTCTTTTGATTCCTGCAACATAATTGCTTGGTCTTTTCAATGTTCAATAGCAGATTACTATTGTTAAATCACCGAAGAAGATTTCCAGTGTACTCAAATTAAGTTGAACTACTTGCATCCATTTGTCAGGGAATAAAAGCATATTCATTAGCATATTTAAATAAAGTAAGATTTTAACTGAAGCTCATTAATATACAGAGTAGAGCAGGGGTGATAGTACACATTGCTGTGGTATCCCTGTTTTTAAAACTGTATAGTCAGACTGAATTCTGTCCACACAAATCTATTGTAGTCTATTTTTTAAAAATTCATCAATTCATAAAATCAACCAGCTGTTTACACCAAAATCATGCAATCTTTCCTTTAAAATGTGTGGTCGAACAGTATTAAATGCTAATGTAACATCCATAAAGGTAATTTTGACCATTTGCTTTGTGATACTGGGCCTTGTGTAGTAAGGTTAGAGAAGCATCCACAGTGTTTAGATTAGACAGATAAGCAAACTGTAATTGATCTACAGAGCCTTTCATTTGTGCCTTTCATAAGCGCTCTAGCACAAGATGTTTTAGGCACTGGAATAACATTTTTTCCATGCCACGGGTGCAAAGGCATTATCTAAAAATACTTTAATACATGCCCCAGTTGTTCTGTGCACTTACAGTGCTCTTAAGACCACCTGGACCGCCTTATTTGGTTTTATTCTCCAGTCCAGAGCATGCTGATAACCTTTCTTTCCTGTATTCTCAAAGGTTCAGATTGTATCAAGTTCATTGTCTCATTATTCAAATAACCTACACTATTATCAAGTCATGAATAAAAAGCTGTGGCCCTCAAGGAATTGAGTTTGACACTCCTGCTTTAGATCCTTGGTAATCCAGAGTTTTTTATCTTGAAAAATTTTAACCTTTTTAGGTTAAAAAAAAAAATCTCAATCAGTGTTCTGGAAACAGTCTATGTTCACATTGCGAGCCTTAGTGCTCAATTCCAATTTTTGCTCAGATCCGATGTTTTCGTGTAGCTGTTCACATTGTTGTTTTAAATGTGGCAAATATCATTATTACTGGAAATATCAGATTTCCAGAGTGAACAGATCATGGTTCTCAACTGACCCGCAAAAGGAGTTTTTTCTTTGATAACAACTGACTAAATGTACATTTCCTTAATGTCATGTAATATGTTAAGAGCTGGCAAAGGGTTTTTGTTTCAAGCATAAACCACACTATTTATTTATTTTTTTGTTTGTTTGTGCATGTGTGTGTGTTTGTGAGGTAAGAAAAAATATCGTAATTTACGACTCTTAAAGAAATGTTAATTTTACGTCATTTCTATTGTGCATTTTTAACTCACCATGGGGCCAGGTGGTCCATGCGGACCAGGTGCTCCAGGGGGCCCAATAATCTGTTAATGTGAGCAAAATAAAAAAAAATTGCTGAAATGCTTAAATATAAACAGCAAACATGAGTGACAGCAATGGACAAAGATGGAGAAGCTGTTTAAAACATCTGACCCAAAATACCACAACCTACAAGAAGGCCCAATATAAGGTAAAGTGATTTTCATTACACATGTAACTTGATAATAAAAAAAAATATACTGTCAGTACATGTACTGTTACGTCCATAGGGATGTAGGGATTCATTTTATTTATTTTGAATTATTAGTGTTCAGTGTGGGGCCTGTTTCTGTGTGTACTCTAGTTCTTCTATGTTGCTCTTGCTCCTCCTCGACAGGCTAATGGGTACCACCTGATTCCTGCCCCAGCTCATTAACTCGAGCACAAAGGAACCCAGAAAATTCCAGACAAGGCAGAGAGACTAAAGTGACCACTGAGAGATACTGCAACCGTTGGGTCCAAGAGTTAATACCCTATAAGGAATTCTCTTTTGTTTGTCGTATTGGCCTTTTTTCCTCCTGAAGCCTTTGTTTGTTTTATATCCCACGTTTGAATAAAATATTTTGTTTTATTTTAAATCTGGTCATGAGCATTTTATGACTGGCCTGGGACCTGGAGACGGCAGTCCTCTTATTCTCTCCTCATTATTAGCGTTACACTCTTTTTCCTACTGTCACGGGGGCGGAGCAAAGCGACAGACACAGTGGGTGTGACGTCAGGCCTCGGAGAGGCTTTTATTAAACAATAAAACAGAAAGTGTCCAAAAAGGGGGAAAAAGTGTCCAAAAGAAAAAGGGGGGTCTGGTGTCCTCGATGTGACGGGGTTCCGTGAAGGAGGGGTAGTGTTCCGAAGGGAAGGGTCCAGGTAAGGGGCGGAGTCCGGCGGCCGCACGCGCTCCCCACTCAGGTCCGGGGTGCGAGGGGCGGTGGCTTCTCTAGCGGCATCGTCCTCCTCCACCTACGTGGCGCTTCTGGGGGATATCACGGCCCGGCATCTTGGCCCGTCAGCCGTCACGGGTGCGGTCCTCATCCGAACCCGCGGGGTCCGGCAACTCGTCCTGCGGCGCTGGTTCCCTCTTCACCCCTTCCTGGACCCACGAGGACACCAGCGTGCATGCACGGGGAAGAGACCGGTCTCCTGAGGAGAGGCGCGCTCGGCATTTTAACAGCGGCGGTGATGAGGCTTCATTCACATCAGGTGTGCCCCATCACACGCCGCCAGACCTGGATGTTTCAGCGCCCCTCCTCCTCCCACACGCCCACTCCCGTCGGGAGCCTGGTGAAGGGCGGCGATTACCGACGGGGTGCAGCTGACAATAAGGGGGGAGGCAGTCGACTCGTCACATTCCCCCCCCCAAGCGACATCCCCGTCATCCGGTCGCCGCCCACGCAGGAGTGCTACCTTCCTCAACCAGGCTCCAGCGGTCGGAGTGGGCGGGGATTCCTCTCCGGGCGACTCCCTCTCGCAACGCCACCGGACCGGGGACAGAGAAACCGGAATTTAGTCGACAGCCTCAACCAACCGCAGGGTAAGTGTTACTAAATGAGAAGTCACTTACCCCTTTAGCGGCTGGGAGGCTGTCACCGTTGTTTCTCCGTCCCTCCGGGTCCGACTCTTCCTTGACTTTTGCGATCGAGAGGGGATGACGTCATCAGGTGATTCCCACTGCGCTGTCTAAGCTCCGCCCACGCCTGCATTCTCCACCACTTGTCACGGGGGCGGAGCAAAGCGACAGACACAGTGGGTGTGACGTCAAGCCTCGGAGAGGCTTTTATTAAACAATAAAACAGAAAGTGTCCAAAAAGGGGGAAAAAGTGTCCAAAAGAAAAAGTCTGGTGTCCTCGATGTGACGGGGTTCCGTGAAGGAGGGGTAGTGTTCCGAAGGGAAGGGTCCAGGTAAGGGGCGGAGTCCGGCGGCCGCACGCGCTCCCCACTCAGGTCCGGGGTGCGAGGGGCGGCGGCTTCTCTAGCGGCATCGTCCTCCTCCACCTACGTGGCGCTTCTGGGGGATATCACGGCCCGGCATCTTGGCCCGTCAGCCGTCACGGGTGCGGTCCTCATCCGAACCCGCGGGGTCCGGCAACTCGTCCTGCGGCGCTGGTTCCCTCTTCACCCCTTCCTGGACCCACGAGGACACCAGCGTGCATGCACGGAGAAGAGACCGGTCTCCTGAGGAGAGGCGCGCTCGGCATTTTAACAGCGGCGGTGATGAGGCTTCATTCACATCAGGTGTGCCCCATCACACGCCATGTTTCAGCGCCCCTCCTCCTCCCACACGCCCACTCCCGTCGGGAGCCTGGTGAAGGGCGGCGATTACCGACGGGGTGCAGCTGACAATAAGGGGGGAGGCAGTCGACTCGTCACACTACCCATAGACTTAAAAGGAGGTATGTAACAGTACTGACATCATGCAAACTGTCACTCTAATAAAGATTACTTTCAGTTTACTACAATATTTTTAGTATTTCTCAGAGGACGGGCTTATGAGTATAACTCATTTGAAGTACAGGCCACCAGGACACCATACAGACTTTATTAAAGAATCTGCTGAATTTCTTAGTGATGTTAGTAATGGCTGCAGATAAAGTCTTAAATGTCTGTGATTTTAATACCCATGTTGATAATGAAAAAAGATGCACTGGGATCAGCATTTATAGACATTCTGAACTCTATTGGGATTAGATAACATGTTTCAGGACCTACTCATTGTCAAAATCATACTCTAGATTTAATACTGTAACATAGAATTGAAATTCTGAAGCAAAGCGATGATATCTCAGATCATTATCTAATATTGTGTTAACTCCATATCGCTAAATCTGTAACTTCAACTCCTTGTTACAAGCCTTGTAAAAGGTTTGTAGAACCACCACTTCTACCACAAAAGACTGCTTTGTAAGTAATCTTCCTGATTTATCTCAATTTCTCAGCATATCCAACAGCTCAGCAAAACTTGATGTAACAGAAACTATGGACTCTCTCGTTTTTGGTTGCTACATTACACTTAAGGAAGATTAGGCAAAACAGTCCGAAACCATGGTATAACGAGCACACTCGTGCCCTAAAGAGAGCAGCCCGGAAAATGAAGCATAGGTAGAGGAAAACAAAACTAGAGGTATTTCCAGATATTTCTTCAATACAGTGGCTAAATTAACAAAAAACAAAGCATCAACAGGCATTGACATTTCCCAACAGCACAGCAGTAACGAGTTTATGAACTACTTTACTTGCAGAATTGATACTATTATAGATAAAACTGTAACCATATAGCCGTTAGCTACAGCACTGCATCAGATAGTAGCCTATAGATCTCCTGAGGAACAATTCCACTCATTCTCTACTATAGGAGGAGTTACATTAACATGTATATAACAACATGTATGTTAGACCCTATTCCATCTAAGCAACTAAAAGAGTTGCTTTCATCCTCTTCTAACTATTATTAATTCATCACTGTCATTAGGATATATCCCCAAAACCTTTAAACTGGCTGTAATTAAGCCTCTCATTAAAAAAAAAACACAACTTGACCCCAAAGAACTAGTTAATTACAGACAGATCTCGAATCTGCCTTTTCTGTCAAAGGTACTAGAAAAGGCATTATCCTCACAATTATGTTCCCTCTTAGAGAAAAATGATATCTGTAAATCTGTGATTCAGACCGTATCATAGTACTGAGATCTGATCATGGTTGTATCTCTCTATTAGTGCTTCAACACTATCGACCACAGTATTCTTTTGAATAAACTAGAAAATTTGGTTAGAATTAGTGAAAGTGCATTGGCATGGTTCAAATCATACTTATCTGGCCGCCATCAGCTCGAACCAGTAAATGGAAAGGTATCATACCAATCACAAGTGCAGTATGGAGTACCTTATGGCTCAGAACTAGGGTCGTTACTTCTCACGCTTTATTTACATGTTACCTTTGGGAGTGTAACAGGACTCGTAGGAAGCGTGATAAATCCAGATGCGAGCTTTAATAAACACAGCGTAGTCAAGACAGGCAGGGTCGATATCCAAACAAAACAGTAACACGTAGGCAAGACAAAAGACGAATCCAATTAAACAGGCAGAAGGTCAAAGTCCAAGCAAGCAGTCCCAAAGTAACAAATAAACAAGGCTATGAAACAAGGCAAAAACTATGGCAGTGAAGCTAGGCAAAACTATGGCAAAAACAAGGCAAAACAATGGTACAAAACAAAACCGTGGAAAATAACAAAAACAAGCCAATGAAAACAGGGAAAAACGGAGTAATGCTCAACACAAAGAACTGTTCTTCATGCTAACGCTAGAGGCATGACGTGGACATACAATCGGCTGCTAATACCTTTTAGAAAATTATTTGACACCTTTATTTCAACGGTAATTACTAATTATGACTGTAGCAAAGCCAGTGTTTCACCAAAAGTGATGCTTAGAGTCAGATCTGTGATTTTTAAAGTGTAAAATGTACATATTTGTGCAAATGTGTCTTTGCTGGTACAGTGCCAGCATTTTTTGTTTTGTACACTACCAGTCAAAAGATTTTTAATATTTTTTAAAGAAGTCTTAAAGAAGTCTAGAGTCTGCACAGCAAAACAATACTTTGCAGGGCCTGTTTGGTTTAGGCCTCCTTAAATGGCCACCAAACAGGAAGTTACCCATGAAGCAGCAGAGGGAGCAGCAACAGGCAGTCAATGGGTGAGGGCTCCCTCTGCTGGCGTGGCGTTACAGGGAGATATAATCAGGAAACATGGTGTCAGCTTTTACTGTTATGCTGATCATACTCATCTTTATATATCTACTAAAAACTGGATGACGAGTAATTTCTTACTACTAAATTCTGAAAAAACAGAGGTGTTAATTATCGGACCTAAAACCTCCACATGTAATAGCCTAGAACACTTGATGGCTGCTCTGATTCTTCATCATCATTTAGGAACCTAGGTGTGCTATTTGATAGCAATCTTTCCTTCGAAAGACACATTTCTAGCATTTGTAAAACTGCATTTTCCATCTCAAAAATATATCTAAATTACGACCTATGCTCTTAATGTCACATGCAGAAACATTCATTCATTCATTCATGACCTCAAGGTTAGATTATTGTAATGATTTATTTGCTCTGCATGCTTAATAATGAAGAAGTTAGAGTTCTTACCAGAACAAGAAAGTATGACCATATTAGCCTGGTTCTGTCAACACTGCAGTGGCTCCCTTTTAAACATTGTATAGATTTATCTTGCTAATTACTTACAAAGCCCTGAATGGTTTAGCACCTCAGTACTTGAACAAGCTCTTAACACATTATAGTCCTTTACGTTCATTGCATTTTCAAAACTCTGAATACCTCTAATACCTTGAATATCAAAATCAACTGCGGGCGGCAGATCCTTTTCCTATTTAGCGCCCAAACTCTGGAACAATCTACCTAACACTGCTTGGGAGGCAGACACACTCTGTCAATTTAAACCTAGATTAAAGACCCATCACTTTAACCTGGCTTACACATAACACACTAGCACATTTCTATTATTCAAAAACCGTTAAAGGACTGTTACGCTGCATTACTTAGGTCAACCAGAACTGGGAACCCTTCCCATAACACCCTATGTACTTGTTACATCATAAGAATTGCATCTATGCTAATATAAGTCTGTTTCATTCTTATTATTCAATGTAGCCACTCAGATCCAGTCTGTATCCAGATCAGATGGTCACTGCAGTAAACCAGTACCCGTCTGTATCCAGTCTAGATGGTGGATCAGGACCGAGAGATGACCTCTACAGTCCTGTCAGCGGAGACCAAGAGACAGATCCCCAGTAAGGACCTCGTCACCTAGATGGTCATTGGCACAAGACCATGGGAACCAGATGAGTCCTCTACACAAGCTGACTTTGCTGCATCATGGAACAAACTGCTGGCTCGTCTGCCCAGAGGAGAACTGGCTCCTGGACTGAGCTTGGTTTCTATCAAAAGGTTTTTCCTCCATTTCTGTCACCGATGACAGTTTTGGTTCCTTGCCGCTGTTTCCTTTGGCTTGCTTAGTTGGGGACACTTAATTTACAGCAATATCGTCAACTTGATTGCATAGATACTATTTGAACTGAACTGAGATGGATGATGACATAACTGAATTCAATAATGAACTGCCTTTAACTAAAAATTGAGTATTTACTGTTGCCCTTTTATTGACACACTATTTTCCTATTTAATACTGTAATGCTGCTTTGACACAATTTGTATTGTTAAAAGCGCTATATAAATAAAGGTGACATGACTTGACTACTACTGCTGTCACTGACTGTAAATAAAAGAGCAGATCGTGCACATACTCTTAAATCACATTTTGTACTTACTGAGGGTCCCTGTGGGCCGGGCAAGCCAGTGTCCCCTTTGTCTCCTTTCAGGCCATTCACACCCTGTGGATGCATTACCAAGACATGACTTAAACAGGATCAAACACTGAATGTTATGAGTAATACCACAAGTGTCAACAAATGACATGCTTGAATCATTTTACCTGTAATCCAGGAAGACCCATTGATCCCTTTTCTCCTGATATTCCAGGGATTCCCATGTCCCCCTTTGAACCTTTGTGACCCTGTGAACGTGTGGATTATATTAACGTACTGTCTATTTACACTAAGTGCAAATAGCCCGCCTTGTTAGCAGAGGCTATTTACACTAACTCCACCCACCAACGTGTGGTTAGGCTGGACAGCAATAACAGATGCCTGTTAACAACAGTTCCAATGGTGTAGGCGGTAAAGCACATGGCAGTGGATTTTTGACATGATTGATCTAAGTTCAAATTCGCCTTTTACTGAACTCGTTCTTTTCCCTTTACACATCACATATCAGATTGGAAAGACATTTAAATTAAGTGGAAAATGAAGTGCCTCACGGGTGTTTATCGGTTAAGGTTGGGGTAGGTGGAGGAAGGGCTTTCCTGTCCCAATAAGGCAGCATCCATTTAATTATTTTAATAAAAATGATAATGTACCCTTAATACGTTATTATTGCATACTGTTTTATAATGTACTACAATACTGAGGTGCAAATATCTGCCAGTTTTACATAGTGAAACAGACTCGTAGTTTAAATAGCATATCGCTAAGAAAATACTGCTATTGTCACTGTGTAAATAGAATCCATTGCTATTTTCACTTGGTGTAATTACCTATCGCTATTTGCACTTAGTGTAAATAGCATCTATCGCTAAGAAAATATGCTATTTTCACTTAGTGTAAATAACATCTAGCACTATTTGCACTTACTGTAAATAGCCACTGCCTTACATTAATCGTGACATATGATTATATAACAAATGAAAGTGTTCTTAGATATGGGTCACACAACAGACAATAGAAGCTAGACAATTACACTGACCAAAATTATACACACAAGACTTTTGTTTTTGCCCCCATTTTTTTATGAGCTGAACTCAAAGATCTAAGACTTTTTCTATATGTACACAAAAGGCCTATCTCTCTCAAATATTGTTCACAAATCTGTCTAAATCTGTGTTAGTGAGCACTTCTCCTTTGCCGAGAAAATGCATCCACTTCACAGGTGTGGCGTATCATGATGCTGATTAGACAGCATCATTATTGCACAGGTGGCCACAACATAAGGCCACTCTAAAATATGCAGTTTTATCACACAGCATAATGTCACAGATGTCGCAGGTTTTGAGGGAGCGTGCAATTGGCATGCTGACTGCAGAATGTCCAGAGCCGTTGCCCGTGAATTGAATGTTCATTTCTCTACCATAAGCCATCTCCAAAGGTGTTTCAAAGAATTTGGCAGTACATCTAACCAGCCTCACAACCGCAGACCACGTGTAGCCACACCAGCCCAGGATCTCCACATCCAGCATCTTCACCTCCAAGATCATCTGAGACCAACCACCCAGACAGCTGCTGCAACAACTGGTTTGTACATCCAAAGAATTTCTGCACAGGGAAGCTCATCTGCATGCTCTTTGTCCTCATCGGGGTCTCGACCTGACTGCAGTTTGTCGTTGTAACCAACTTGAGTGGGCAAATGCTCACATTCGATGGTGTCTGGCACTTTGGAGAGGTGTTCTCTTCATGGATGAATCCTGGTTTTCACTTTACAGGGCAGATGGCAGACAGCATTGTGTGGGTGAGCGGTTTGCTGATGTCAACATTGTGGATCGAGTGGCCCATGGTGGCGGTGGGGTTATGGTATGGGCAGGTGTGTGTTATGGACAACGAACACAGGTGCATTTTATTGATGGCATTTTGAATGTACAGAGATACCGTGATGAGATCCTGAGGCCCATTGTTGTGCTATTCATCCACGACCATCACCTCATGTTGCAGCATGATAATGCACAGCCCCATGTTGCAGGGATCTATACAGAATTCCTGGAAGCTGAAATCATCCCAGTTCCTGCATGGCCACTCACCGGACATGTCACCCACTGAGCATGTTTGGGATGCCCAGAATCCCAATGGCGAATACGACAGCGTGTTCCAGTTCCTGCCAGTATCCAGCAACTTTGCACAGCCATTGAAGAGGAGTGGACCAACATTCCACAGGCCACAATTAACAACCTGATCACCTCTTTGCGAAGGAGATGTGTTGCACTGCGTGAGGCAAACGGTGGGCACACCAGATATAGACTGGTTTTCGGATCCCCCCAGACCCCCCTAATACAGTTAAACTGCACATTTTAGTCAACATCAGACGGGGCTCCCCCTCCCGGTGCAGCAGAGCCATGGCTCCCTTCGGTCGCAGCGGGAGCCATCCATCCGATACATTGTTGCAAGAGGAACTCTCCCTTCCTGCACCGGACTCCACCAATCGTCTCAAATCTTCTCGCCTATTCAGCATTGAACGGGGCTCCCCCTCCCGGTGCAGCAGAGCCGTGGCTCCCTTCGGTCGCAGTGTGGGCCCTCCGTCCATCATTCAAGTTGTGCTGCGTGCTCAGTGGCAGATGGCGCTCTCCCTCCTGGTGCAGCATGGCCGCGGCTCCCTTCGGTTGCAGTGGGGGCCCCCCGCCCGATGCATCGTCGCAAGGGGGACTCTCTCTTCTGGTGCAGCAGAGTCACAGCTCCCTTTGGTCGCAGCGAGAGTCCCTCCACCACTCGTTTAGAATCTTTTTGGCTTATCCAGCGTCGGACGGGGCTTCCCCTTCTGGTGCAGCAGAGCCGCAGCTCCCTTCGGTTGCAGTGTGGGCCCTCCGTCTGTCATTTGAGTTACGTTGCGTACTTGGCGGCAGACAGGGCGCTCCCTCCCTCCGTCTGCCGTCTGAAGTTACGCTGCGTACTTGGTGGTGGACGGGGGTCTCCCTCCTGGTACAACAGAGCCGTGGCTCCCTTCGGTCACAATGGGGGCCCTCCACCCTCGTCCCATGCGTCAAACCACGCCTCATCTCCAGCTGCAAGACTCGCCCTTCCGGTGCAGCAGAGCCGCAGCTCCCTTCGGAAGCAGCGAGAGCCCCTCATTTGATATCTGCTATCATGCATCATGTAGGGCTCACATGCATATTTTGGGGGGCAACTAACAAATCTGGCTGCTGTCCCAGGAGTTCTCTGGGTTCGGGCCATATTCCGGGCTCGGAGCCCTCCCCCAGGACAGCACGGCAAAATATGCTTACTATTTGCTCAACCAGATTAGATGTAAGGGTGAACTTGTGAACACAGATTTAGACAGATTTATGAACAATATTTGAGAGAAATAGGCCTTGTGTGTACAAAGAAAAAGTCTTAGATCTTTGAGATCAGCTCATGAAAAATGGGGGCAAAAACAAAAGTGCTGCGTTTATAATTTTGGTCAGTGTTTTAGCCCTTACCCTTTCACCATCAAGCCCAGGAAGTCCGGGAACACCCTGCTCACCCTGTCAAAACCAAAAATACTTTACAGGGTGAAATGAACTGCAGTCACACTGTGATTCTTGACTTTACATAAAACGCTAGACTCTCAAGTAAGATGTAATGTAACATGTAATTCCCCATAATGACCACATTCATGGGTGGAGTGGCCATTGGCAAATGCCAGAAGGGCCAGTAAGATTTTTATGACTTTTTTTTTTTTTTCACTTGCACGATTTGTGGCAGACTTGTCATCTGGAGCACCGGGAGTTTTCATGCTGGGCCGCCGTACAATGTGGGCTGGCCCATTGCGTGAATATATAATGAATCATAGTAAATGTACATAGCCCATATTCCTCCATTGGCCCAGACGAATTGTCCATGTGGCCCACGGGATTTACCATTCACTGAGCTAAGCTGCCGCACCACTTGAATGCGAGCTGAGGCAATGTAAGCAGCTAAACATGCCGAAACAATTCAGCAATATGTGCTAACTGTTTACGATATGAAACAAATGTTAAACGACAGACATACATTTTCAGAGATGCAAACTACTACTGGCCTGTTCAAATGTTCTTAATGCCATTTACGTTATTCATCACAAGATAAAAGTGAATGTTTGTAAATCTCTATCCAGGCTTTCTTCTGTAATTTTCACGTGTCTAATGCTGCGTTCAAGTCCTCCTGGGACGTTGATACTTACGACTTGACAAGTCATCATAACAACGTCAGGTGCGTTCAAGTCACTTTAGTCGGAACAAGATGGCTTTTTACCTTTTCTACATAAATTTCAATGATTTTTTAAACTCTGCATCTACAAAATGATGAATAAAGAATGTGCATCATTGTGTTTTTGCTTTTTTTCTGTTTTTATTCAATTTATGAAGGTGATGTAAACTGCATTATTATATATTCTAAGGTAATTCTACAATAATATAATATTCTGTATATATAACTTATATAGTTTTATTGTACATTACAAAAAAAAAAATCATTTTATTAATTTCAACAGATTTACGGTCAGTAAAGACGCTGCATATCTATTGTCTCTGGATACGTCCATTGCATCCGACACGATTTTTCACTGACACGCTCCCAACTCGGAAACGCAGGGCTTAAAGAAAATTTTGAGTTTCCCACTCATAATAACGACTTTGTGGTGGTGTTCATGTGCATTTAACTCGTAAATACGATCTATCTGACATGACTTAAACACACCATCAGAAGATGTTTAAAAATCACATAAGCCTAAAACATCATTCTCAAGTTTACTATAGAACATTGTAAATCTGAATACTTTTACTTTCAAATACTGTAATTAGGAAAGTGACATATATTAGGCTATAATAAAAATATACTTTTCTCATTCACATGATTTATTTAATATACAATCTGTTGGTCAAATGTTTGAAATAATTAAGACTTTTTATTTATTTTTTAAAAGAAGGATGAATTTATATGACCATAAATACAGTAAAAATAATAATATGAAATATTATACTTACTTATTATTACTTACTTATTATACTTTGTCTGGCCTCAAACATCCATGTATATTATACATACTGTTAAAGCTATTTTAAAATAATTCATTTCTGTGATTAAAGCATCATTACTTCAGTCTTCAGTGTCACATGAAATTTCTCTTCAGAAATTATTCTAATATGCTGTTTTGCTGCTTAATTATTATCAGTTATTATTTGTGATCAATTATTACTAATGGTTCTTATTATTATAAATACTTAGTGTTTAATATTTTTGTGGAAACTGTGATACTTTTACTTTTTCAGGATTATTTAATGAATACAAAGTTAAAGAACAGTATTTATTTGAAATATAAATAATTTGTAATAAGTATTAGTATCTTTACTGACACTTAAATCAATTTAATGCAACCTTGTTAAAAAGTATTAATTTGTATATATTTTTAATATTACCCTAGCCTAGACTGAATGGTAATGTATCACATTTTCCATATGAATATGAACCAGCACAAATGCTTTCAACACTGATAATAATCAGAAATGTTTCTTGAACAGCAAATCAGAATGATTTCTAAAGGACCAATAGAAAAGCACCATAAAAACAGTCCACATTCTGCACTACATTCCAAGTGTTCTAGAGCAGAGCAGAGCAATGTGTCATATGGACTGATATTATGGTAGGTATTTAACTTTAGTGATATTAAACTGTCTCTCTAAAAAAGATTATATGACTATTTGTCATGTACACCAGGAAAGACAAATTCTAAAAAAAGTATGCCAGTCATTCATTAATGTTAAACGAGAACAAAGATTCACATATAATGTACTCACTTTCAGCATTTTTTTTCATATAATGGACTGATATGGTGCCCTGATTTTGAACTTAGGTTATTTTCATAAAAAAATACAATTGAAATACATTTTATTCTCAAACGCTTGTCTTGCATTGCTCTCATTGAACTCTGTGTTTACTGGCTCAAGACAGTTAGGGTATGTCGAAAAACTCCAATCGTATTTTCTCCCTCAACTTTAAAAGTCATTTCAAAATCATCCTCAAAAAACATAATTTCTTTACGACTGAAGAAAGAAAGACATGAACATCTTGGATGACAATGGGGTGAGTACATTATATGTGAATCTTTGTTTTGGAAGTGGAGTTCTCCTTTAATGATAGCATTTTATTTCTTTATTGTGTTGTATTTTTATGTTAGTAAGTGGTGTTAAGAATTTCTCTGTGCATAATGAGCTGGTGGGTTTATAGTGTGGTGTGTTGTGGACCAGGTGTGGTAAGCCACTCTGTGCTAGAAAGTCCAGGGCCATTTTTTAGCCCTAGTCCACCACTGGCCACATTGTTAATATATTATGTTAATACCTTCATCCCCTTTGGTCCAACTGGTCCAGGAGGCCCAGGGGGACCCTAAATCACAAAAATAAATAAAAGAAGAACATAAGAAGAATTCAAATGAGAAGTTACATGCGCCAAATAATTGATTTACGTTTTTTGTGTTATGTATATGTTTGTGTGTGTGTGTATATATATATATATATATATATTATACACACACACACACACACACACATATAAATACATACATATACAGATGAACGTAATGAACGGCAAAATACACTTACAGCACACAAGGGACACATTTCTCACACATTTTTTGTTACATACAAAACAAGAGCCTAGGCAGACTGAACAACATTTACACACACTTTGATCCTTGTTAAATTAAGTCTTTATCTTAAATAAGATAAAACAAATGTCAACAAATATTGGCACAGCAACACACAGTGTTTCACTGATAAGGCACCTGTAAGAGAATTAGCAGAATTGGGGGAGACTCATGTTAATGAAAGTGTTGAATTCATGCTGAGCAAAAATACAGCACATATAACACAGACAAAACAGAGGTGAATTACCGTAACTGTAATAGTAGTTATCTTCTGTAGACAGTCAGGAATGAGGGAAGGTAAAAGATAAGATTACAGTTATGCATCAGACCAACCTGTGTGTAATACTTTCTGTCTGTGCCTATTACTTTTGAAGCACCACATAAAACACTACTTTTGAATTTTATGCATTTTGAATTATTGGGTGTGTATTTTAATTATTTTGAAGTTAATTCAGTGTTAACGGTCAGACTGAAGTTCATGCAATTTATGTCAATCCTTATTTTCAGTCATAATTATTTTCAATTACTTACCAGATGTTAGGAATTAAGCACTTTGGCTTGTGATATGAAAGCTGTCTTAATCTGTGCAACTCATTACAGGTTAAAAATATTATTTCCAAAAAAAGATCATAGATATGATATGACTCCACTGACCTGAAGAGCCTCTTGGATGTTTCCATTGTAGTCTATGATTTCAGTTGTACCCTGGTCACCTTTCTCCCCAGGTGGCCCCTGAACAAAAATGATACTTTCAATTGGTGGTAAAATATATATATATATTTTATATATATACAGCATGTTTATACTGAAAAAAGAGGGACTTGGGACAATTAACTGTCTTGGGACAATATTTCTTATTTTGAAGTTTATTTACAGAGATGGGTAAAGGATCCAAAAACTGTACAGTGTGTGTATATATTTCACTGCCAAACGATTGAATGCATTTGCAGATTTGCTTTCAATTGACTGTAGGTTCATGGCCAAGTCATCCAATCCTCCTTACGTTCTTAAATTGCTTGTTATGACTCAGAGTGACAAACCGCTTCAGACAATTTATTGTGTGCAGGGATCTAGACAAATAATTCAAACTGATTTGCAAAACAATTTAGATTTTTGAACGAAACCAACTCAAAAGAGTGATTCATTCACAAATAGGGCATTGCTCATGCTCCAGGAAAAAGAGACAGTGTCAAAATTTAGTCAAGTAAATGTAACAGAGTAACTGACATCAGTGTAGCTTGTTACTACCCACTGCTGTTTATACCAGCTATTTCACTACATTACACCCTGGATTTGTGAATAATAGCATGCATATTTCACTGATTTTTGAGACATGGGACAAAACATGTCTAACAGCTGTAACTGTGTGTCCACTAAAATATATATATATATATATATATATATTGAGTTATTGACTTTATTGTCAGTTATTGTCAGTTCAAAGCCTTTACATTAATGGTATGTATGAAACTCATATTTTTGCTACTTTTAAAATCTCTTTGTCTGACAATATTGCAAATGTTAATATTAATCTATTATTTTACTTTCTCCCTGTCCATTGGATGTGTCAATGTATTAAGGGCGCACAGTAGCACTTGCAGTTGGATTGGAGTTACCGAAACATCAAAAACATCCACACTTTGGACATTTCAGCCATTATCCATGTACGTATTCAAAGTGTGCTATATAATTTTACAGTTTGTTTTAGGAAGACACTATTGTATTCCTTGGCCTACCATTCACAATCCTAGAACTGAGGTCTAACAGTTATCTGTAATCAGTCTTATCATATTCAAGTTTCTTAGGATTCAGATGTTACTAAATTATTGAAATTAAGTTTGATATTTCCAAAGTAGTACTGAATCTCATTTTTAACTGTGTATTTTCCAGGCTGCAGATGAAGCCCTCATCCCAAGATGCATTGAGGAGACAATGCCCATGATAGACCAGGGGATATCAGGATCGTCAATGAGGGCCAGAAGATCTTACAGTGATTTGGATAACTTGGCATTAGCTACTGCAAAATTCAACTGCCCATCTAACTGAGAGGGATCATTCACCAAAAAATGAAAATTCTGGTATCATTTACTCACCCTCAAGTTGTTCAAAACCTGTATGAATTTCTTTGTTCTGCTGAACACAAAGGAAGGTATTTTGAAGAATCCTTATAACCGAACAGTTTTAGGGCACCATTGACTTCCATAGTATTTTTTCCTACTATGGAAATCAGTGCTGCCCCAAAGTTGTCTGGCCTCAAACATCCTTCAAAATACCTTCCTTTGTGCAGAACAAAGAAATTTATACAGATTTGGACCAACTTGAGGGTGAGTAAATGATACCAGAATTTTCTATTAAGCAAGTTTTTGTGGGGGCAAAGAAGTGTAAGATTTTTAGTTTTGGATTTTGCTCTTATATGGGGTTATATTATATTTTAACAGATGCATTTTAAACAAATGAGCTATGTCTGTAACATGCTTCTATATATTTGTAATGCCAAGCCAGCAGAGGGAGCCCTCACCTGAGTACTGACTGAGTTCCTCTCCCTCTGCTTCTCCACTCACTTCCTGTTTGCTGGCTTTTTTAACCAGAGACTGAGCACATGGCCTTGCGAAGTATTGCCAGTTATTCTGTCTTACTGAGCGTTCTCTTGTTATATTTGATCTGCCTTTTGTGTATTAGTTTCTGCCTGTTTTCCGGACTACTGTTTATTTAGATTCTCCCTCGTGTTTTGACTGCCTGATTGGACTGTTTATTGTGTTTGGATCCTCTGCCTGCCTACTCACCCTCGTCTTTCGGATAACCCCTTTGTACGGTGACGGATCGGACTGTTACTCTGGTTTTGACCCCTTTGCCTATCTTTACGTTACTGTTTGCTGGAACCCCCCTTAAATAAACTTCTGCAAATGGATTCTGATTCAGCCTCAGCACCATCCTTACAATATTTGTAATCTGTATGTATTATTGAAAAAATACATTAAAATACAATGTTTTTGCTTATTGCCTTGCTTAAAAATCTACAATATTAAGGTTGTTAAAAAAGCTATTATTTATTTACAAATGTAATACTTATAGTTTACCAAAGTGTTTTTATTCTGTTAGTAATTTTATCTGAATTTATCACACATTTTATCATAGTTTTATTTAATTTATTGAAACACCACTGCATATAGTGGATAAAGCTTTCATTTAAACAAAAATCATGTTAAATCAACAAGGCAACGTGGCATAAAAACGCATAAAAACAACATAAAAAAAATCATGTTCATTTGAGAAACATAACTTAGGTAGCATAAACTAAGATAAATTATGGTGAGAGAACATAATAAAAATACATGCAACAGATGTACATATCTTTTACGTTTACGTTTTTATGTTAATCCAGCAGATTTTTTTTTCGGTGTACAGTTTGTTTGTATTCTGATAATATGTGTTCTGGTAATTTTTAGATCAGTTGTTAAGATGTTTAAATGTGAATATTAAGGTCCTGAGGCATGTTTCAGAAAGAAGGTTAAGTGAAAACTCTGAGTATGTTAAACTTGAAATTGGGGAAGCTCTGGGGTTCCCATTTCAGAATGAGAGGTTTGTCAAACCCGAGAAAGCAGGGTAAGTCAAGCCTGTTTCTAAAAGAGAGGTAACTTAAACTCAGAGTCAGTTTCCATGGTAACTTACTCTGTGAACCTAACCTGGTCGGGAGCAGGTTTTCTTTGTACACCCAGAGTTTATTTTGGTCTCCTCCCCCTTTTTAAAAGTGTAAGCGATGTTTAACTCATTCATTCCATCACACTGCATGCTTTTCTGGTAACACTTTAGAATACAGTTCCGTCGTTAATGAATAGCTATACAGGTGCATCTCAAAAAATTTGAATATAGTGTAAAAGTTCATTTTTTGCTTGTAACTTGTTTCAAAAACTAAAACGTTCATATATTCTAGATTCATTACATGTAAAGTGAAACATCTCAAAAGTTTTTTTGTTTTAATTTTGATGATTAGAGCCTACGGCTCATGAAAGTCAAAAATCCAGTATCTCAAAACATTAGAAAATTAGAATTAAATGTCCATCCCTACAGTATAAATTTTTGGTATCTCTTGTTCTATGAAACCACACTAATGGGGAAGACTGCTGACTTGGCAATGGTCCAGAAGACAATCATTGACGCCCTCCACAAAGAGGGTAAGTCACAGAAGGTCACTGAAAGGTTACTGAAAGGGGTGGCTGTTTACAGAGTGCTGTATCAAAGCATATTAAATGCAAAGTTAACTGGAAAGAAGAAATTGGGTAGGAAAAGGTGCACAAGCAACAGGGATGACCGCAAACTTGAGAATACTGTCAAGCAAAGCCGATTCAAACACTTGGGAAAGCTTCACAAGGAGTGGACTGAAGCCGGAGTCAGCTCTTCAAGAGTCACCACGCTCAGACGTCTTCAGGAAAAGCCTCAAGCCACTTCTGAAACAGAAACAACGTCAGAAGCACCTTACCTGGGCTAAGGAGACAATGAACTTGACTGTTGCTCAGTGGTCCAAAGTCCTGTTTTCAGATTTTCGCTTCCATGACACACCTCACTGATGCTGTAATTTGTGCTAGAAGCAAGTCATTTGCTGTCATTTGTTCTGCCAACCAAGTATTCAGTGCATAAATTAACATACTTTAAAGAACTTGAACTTTTCTGTTTTGAAAAGTTTTTGATTGATCTTAGGAAATATTCTAATATTTTGAGATACTGGATTTTTGACTTTCATGAGCTGTAAGTTTAAAATAAAAAACAAACAAACAAAAAAAACTGTCACAAACAAAAAATGAACTTTTTTTCACGATATTCTAATTTTTTTTTAGATGCACCTGTACAGGAACAAATGACTAATGCACTATTAACATAGTAACTACTATTAACTAACAAGCAACTCTGTTTAACAAATCAGCAAGTAATAGAACTTAGCTGAAAGTGGTAGTTCACTATTAGCTAATCAGTAACTACTATTTTTTTCATATCTCCCGGAGAACTCCTACAAACTGGTTCATAATTAATGTGAATGGTGCAAATGTAAAATTCATTTTTAAAGTGAAAATCATGGTAATGATTACTAGTAATGACTCAAGTATGACCAAATCCATCAGAAGAAATTACTAATTATTTGGATCAGTATTCTAAAGTGAATAACAACTCTCTAGTAATGACTAAAATCACTGTAAGCTTTTGAGGTATATGTAATGTTTTGGATAGTCATGACTCCAGTGTTACTGCATCCTTCTAAAGGAATTTCTAATTATTTGGATCAGTATTCTGAAGTGAAGATCAGGGAAACCCACTAGTAATGACTCAAATGTTACCAAATCCATTGGACGTGTTACCATCCAGAACTTTACAAAAACCTCAAAAGTTTACAATGACTTTAGTCATAACTAGGGAATTATTATGATCTTCACTTTAGAATACTGATCCAAATAATTAATAATTCTTTCTGATGGATTTGGTAATACTTGAGTCATTACTAGTTGGTTACCATGATTTTTACTTAAAATTAATAATACATTTTGCATTATTCACATTAATTATGAACTTGTAGCAGTTCTTAGTAGGAGATATGAAAAAAATTGTACTTGCTGATTAGCTAACAGTGAACTACCACTTTCAACTGAGTGCTATTACTTACTGATTTGTTAGTTTCTTGTTAGTGAATAGTGGTTAGTTAATGCACAGCAGACATACTGTTCTGACATGAAAGAAAATGGGTCATTTGTGTTCCAATGATATATCAAAGTGCTTAAATGTGAATCTTGAAAAAAAAACTTTATAAATAATAACATACTGTTTGTGTTTGTTTTAATACAGTAGTTGATTGATTCAGTTTATCTGATAGTAAATAAAAATAGCAAAGAAAATAAAAGTAACGACTTTATTCAACAATTCGTCTCATCTGTGTCACCATAGCACCATTTTGGAGAATATCCGTTGGATGCAAACTGCGTATGCTGTTCAGTGTCAGCTGTGCCACACGGATATGTCTTCTATGTTCCTTACGCTTTGATTTGAATGAAAACAGCGAATCCGTGTGGTGCGGCTGACAAAGAAAAGGGTAGGCAGTTCGCATCCAGTGGATATTCTTGAAAATCCCGCTTCGGTGACACAGATGAGACGAATTGTTGAATAAAGTCGTTATTTTTATTTTCTTTGTGTACAAAAAGTTTTCTTGTTACTTCATAAATTCAAATTGAACCACTTATGGCAGATGGACTATTTTGACGATGCCTTTCATACTTTTCTGGGTCTGACAGTGGTATTTACTTGGCAGTCAATGGGACAGTCACAAACCTCTTGGTTTTCATCCAAAAAATTGTGTACCGAAGACAAACGAAGCTTTTATGGGTTTGGAACAACATGGGGGTAAGTAATTAATGACAAAATTTTCATTTTGGGGTGGAGTAACCCTTTAAATGACAACTGTGTCAGGTCTATATCATCTCTGTCAGATGAATATTTTGATAATATTAATTATGATATTTTATATTTGTTGTGGAACTGTTGGTCACATGTGACAATATAATCTGTCTGCTAACATTTTGAATCTTGATTGCTTGATTGCAAGATAAGTGATGGCATGGTAAAGAGCACATTTTGATAAAAAAAAGAAAAGGTTGAATCAAAGCTTAACTAAGCAGCATAGTACATGTAATATACAAAAATGTATTTTAATTTGTCTGAGTGAAAAATTATTATTTTTTTAATATTGCACTGTTTGTCCCATTTCTCAAAAATTTGTAATTTTCGTGCATATTTGGAAGGAAAAAAAGGTTTTAAACCACATTGCAGTGAAAGGAATAAAGCTAATGTACAGACCAGTGTTACATTTGCTGGCCAGAGCTTTCCAAAAATCATTTTAGATTTTACTCACTTGTGATCCTGTTGGGCCTACATCACCTTTGTCTCCTGCATCCCCCTGCAATGGACCAAGATTATATTTAAGGATTTTAAGAAAGTATAATATTGGCTGTTTGTTATATTAATACGTAACAAATGTTGTATTAATATTTTAGCTTTACATTTTAATTGTTTTTAACTTTCTAATGCATGGCTTACTAAAGAATCAAGACTGACCTTTGAACCTTTCAGGCCTGGTGCTCCTGGTTCCCCCTGCTCTCCCTTACAATTATTTGAAAACAGTTAACGCACACATTTGGAGGCAACATGATAACATATCTACTATTCTGTGTGTGGTCAGAATAATTATGGTCCATGTTACTGATTGAGCAATAACTTGTTTCTCAAAGCCTCCCTTTAGAATTACAGAGGAGGTCATATGGTTTACACCATGTAACATTTTAAGCCTTAGTTTTCTTGAGGTACTAACAAGAGATTGTTTATTTGAACTTTGGATGACAGTCTGTCAAATAATGTTTTTTATTTGAGGCCTGGAGATTCATTATGTGTCATGTGTCCTTTGTTTATTTAGACTGGGTAAAAACATCTGCAGAAATGACCCACAGCAAATTGTAGTATTGTTGTTAAATCATATCCATCCAGCCATTTTCCAAACTGCTTATGCTCTGTAGGGTCATGGGGAATTATATCATATATCATTTCATATATCACATATCACACGTGCTGGTGGCATGTAGACTTATTTGTGCTTTTGCTAATTTTCAAGTGACTTGTAAAGTGACGTTCAAAAGATAAACACTGCTCAAAAAAAAAAAAAAAAAAAAAGGAAGGAAACAATCATCTCAGTAGAACACTAAGTCACTTAAACTTTAAGAATCAGTTGATAGTGAAACTGAAAATCAAATTAAAGTAACAACAGGTATACTGGAGAGACAAAAGCAAGACAACCCCCCAAAAAGGGAGTGGTTTTGCAGGTGATGAAAATTGCTTTCTCCTTATCCTCCCTGATTAGGGCCCTTGTCACTCCTTGTAGCATGAGCCAGTATCTGCAACCCAATCAATGTCGTCGCCAGGGTAAGTGGGTCTTCTTGCACAGCTTTAAAGGGGTGCTATTATGCTTTTTCACTTTTTGAAATTTAGTCAGTGTGTGGTGTGTATGTTTGGGCATAAAAAAGTACAAAGTTCACTCCAAAGGGAGATATTTTGTCTTCATAAAATCCCTTTTCTAGAACTACAAGGAATGGCTCATTTGGACTACAGCAATGTTTTTCAGGTGTTGTGATGTCACAAAGCTCATTAGAATATCATTAAAATACATCCCGCCTACGAAAATTCGAATGGTTGGGGGGTGGGTAGGGACGAGGTGGAGGATTAGCCTAACTTTAGCGATACAGAGTAGAGAGCCGCTTCTGCGACGCGGCTGGCATAAACACAAGCATTGACTAGAGTGGCTGCGTTTTGCTCCAGTGCCCGCGCCAGAGCCGTAACGCGCCACAGATGTGTGCAGTGTGCGATAAAAGATTTATTTATCATACAGTTTACATAGCTTCACTAACACAAGTGTTTTTTAAGATGCATAAACTTGCACTAGACTAGGCTAATCAGTGATGATGTACTTTGATATTATTAATGTTCTTTGTTTTTTTCTGTAGCTGCTTTTTGAATTATTAAGCCTTCTGCTGGAGCTGGTTTCGGGCAATGAAAGTATGTAAATAATTAAATAAATTAGTAGTCCTGCTAATAGATAATAACATGTATCGGTGATCTCGGAGGCTGACGATAGGACCCAACACTACTGTAGTGTCAACTATACTGTACCTTAATACAGTGGTTCTCAATCCTGGTCCTAGGGGACCCCTGCTCTGCACATTTTGCATTTCTCATTAGGATCCATGAACTGAACTTACCAGCCGATGATCTTATTTAGGTGTGTTAAATAAGGGAGACATGCAAAATGTGCAGAGCAGGGGCTGCAACTGAGAACAACTGCCTTAATATATCCTTAACTATAGAGGGTATGCACTGACGTCACTTTCCCGCCGGGACACGCCTCCTCAGCTGGACTGAGTGGCAAACGAGCTTTTAGCGTGAATGGATTTAATAGGAAAGATATGCAAATATAAGAAATGTAAGAAAGAAAATGCAAGTAAAACAAACGATAATCAGTTTAAACTAAAAGTTGCTGAACTTGATATAATGTTCCTAGCAACTTAACAAACATCCAGTGGTCAATGGATATTGATGCAGCCAGGAATCGTGTTTTATAACACTTATATGTGTCTGATTTTGATGTCAGGGAAAATAAATAAAGCAAAATTTGCCTGTGAACTCATTTTGTAAATACAAAATAGGTTGGTCTAAACCCACTTAAATTAATGTTATATATATAGTCATATCGTCCAGCTGAAAAACGTATATAGTTTTTGTCAGTGTTTATTTAAAAACATCCAGTTATGCAGAATTTAAGATGGTAAATATTTAGTTGGTGACTTGTCAATACGATACATTATAATACAACATATAGAAGATAATTTTACTGCACAATTCAACAAATTAACATGAAATGATAACTGCAAATTCATGTTTCGCTGCTTGGAGACCTTGGAGCCATTTGTGCCAGGCTCAGAGGAGACAGAGGACAAAGGTATTGTAATAACGTAAATTATGTAAAATATAATGCATTTTTCCAACCACCAAGCACAAGAGCTTGTTACAGTACACCCTCAAAATAAAATCAAGACTTTGTAAATAAGCAAAATAGAACCCCTTTAAGAGCATAGTGGAGATCGTGGGAGATGGGCTGTTACATGAGAAGAGCCAGACAGGGCCATAGGAGCAGGACTGGTAACTGCTCCTTTGTGCAATCTTCTAGTGCAGCAGTTTTCAATTCCAGTCCTTGTGGCCTTAGGATCTCAAATGACATTTTGATGGCTGCTGATACAGGTGAATGTTCTTTCTTACTGTTGATCACTGCACTTTGATTAATAGACTGTATTCTCTAGTGGGCATTTCAGGGTCAGCTCCTGGATTGGATATCCTCTAATTGTTCTGACAGGAGTTTTTCTGTGACCATATGAACTTTTAAATTTTACTTATTTATTTTTTAAATTTTTTACTATATTTAAGTGAAGATTTTTAATTTTCATGTTTCAGTCACTGACATTCAATGTTTGATTTAAGTGTTCCTTTAATTTTTATGAATAGTGTATACATAGACCTAGCTTTACAACAGTTTGGCCTTTGTCTGCTTTTTGTGACACTGGGACTTTTCACTACATTAATGACTTTTCCCATCCTTAGATGACCACTGCACCTTTTTACTGCTCATCTTACCTTGTGTCCTGCTGGACCTGTCTCACCACGTTCACCCTTGCCAGGCGGTCCTGGTTCTCCTCTCTCTCCCTACAAATTTTTTTGGTGTTCAGACATTATTTTTCACAACCTATTGTATCATAAAAAGCCCAACATGCTCAAACTGATCTCAAAGACTCCTGGTCTGATCAAGCTAGTCTGTTCTGCTGGTTTTAGAGCTAACCAGTTAAAACCAGATTACAAGGTACACTAGGGGATCCCTGTAAACTTCCAGGGGGTCCCCAATAAGTGTTAAATTGATTTACATTTAGTTACATTAACAACTGTATTTAACATGTTAAAAAAAAAAAAAAAAAAAAAATAAATAAATAAATAAATAAATATGTAGAGTGTTAAACTGACATCATCATTTTGTTTATTTTTATTACAATAGAAGTACCAGAAGTACATGTTAGCTTAGATGGAAGGGTCTTCAAATATTGTCTTGGACAAAGGGGGTCAATAAAGACAAACAAGCTGAGAATCACTGAATTAGGCTACTCTTTTCTTTATGTGTACCAATTTCTTCGAAATGCCCTGTAGAGGGCAGTATGACAGCACATGACGTATCTTGAAATGCATTGATTAGAGTTTCTTCATAGGTGCCTCATTGCACTGTCTCATACATAAATCTTATATATTTAACCAAATACTAACTTAATATGTACATTGGTTTAATAATCTAATTAATCAAAAAAGACTGGTAAAAATAGTTTAAATGAAGCTTTTCTCTCAATAGTTATAATAGTGCTCCCACACAAACTAAACTAACTTTTTTAGTCGTTTGTTGTTTGTTAACCTTACAGTCCTTAACAGAGCTATCAGTGACACATCTGAATGAAACCACAAACCATGACAACAACATTAAACTATAATATATATCAGCATTGGCTGTGTTATAAACCCACCTTACTTCCTGGCAGGCCTGGAAGCCCAGGCTCACCTTGAGGCCCAAAGAAACCAGGTTCACCCTGCATACAGAAGCAACGCATGGAACTGTCTGTCAGTTACTAGGACTCAAGTATCACAATCTAAATTAAAAAGGTGAGTACTGTAGGCAAACAATGTTCCATAGCATTTATGTCCTACAATATCAGTAATATACTTATTATATTGGTAATAATTTTCTAGATTGGCAAGTATGATGACTAACATTAATATAAAATGTAAAAGCATTACATGAGAAGAGGAATGTTGCTATTATCCTGTGCTAATTTAATTATAAAACACTGTATCTTTGTACTAGCACTGATATTTTCAGTGCCAATTAATCAAACATTCTAACCTCTCTTATTCAATGAATGAACACAGTGTGCAAGAGCATCACATTAATACAATGTTAGCATTCAGAGCCTTTGGCCTCTAAGTGAAACCAGGGTTACATAAAACAGGAGGGATTTTTACAAGGCCAGCAGGTTGTAAGTGTATAGAAGAATACAGGCAAACAAACCAAAACAGCAACAAGCATTAGCTCATGCCTATTTGAGCATTCTCAAACTCAAACTATGTAGAAATCCACTGATCCAGCGGTTTTCCACTCACTTTCTCATTTTTTTCAAAAATATATTTTGCCAATTTGGAACACGGACATCTGCAATCAGCTTTTAATTTTCAGTTCAGAAGGCAAGAAAACAAAGCTCCATTACAATACACAAAAGTGGTGGAATCTCTGGAAAAGTGTTCTGTATGATTTGACACACTCAGAGGTTAATGCACTGTTTGATTGTTGTGGAGACTGTTTGAAACATCATAATACAAGCCTGGGTATTTTTACTAGTATAAAGTGGGCAAAGTAACAGTCTGATTCACTGAAGAATCATTTATAAATGATTCCATAACCAATGAATCCTGATAATGTGCATTTAGATAAATCAATATGAAGCACACTCCATTCAAAACAATAACTAATTGAAGCTTTGTCAAACATGTTAATGTGAAAGATACATGGACACAATATAGCTGCACTTTAACAGCTGTGGAGTCTATATAGACATGATATTGGCTGCTGCATATGGGGGGGATGGGTGGGCTCAGAGGTTTTAGGTTTATTTAGACACAACATTTACCTTAATCCCAGGGAGTCCAGGCAGCCCTGGAAGTCCTGGCTCACCCTATGTAGGAAAAGTGCAACAAATTACAGCCAAACCAAGCCACCACTACTGGCGATGAGCCTGGAAACCCAGATCAACCACAGTAGGTTTCCTCTAAACCCACAGTATCAAAAGATTGGCTCTGGTTCACATACTAAAGTGAAAACCATCAAGATTGTAGTTAAAGCAAAGACACATTGGCCATCTAATGGTGTTACTGTTGGATCATTTCCATTACTTTTCAAGTCAATGGTATTGCCATGCACAATGCACATAGAGGTGTGTACAATTATATCTGAAGGTTCTGCTTATCTCTCATGCTAAAAGAGAATATGGATCCCATTAGACCATAAAATATATTATTATATTACTCTGTATTATAAGTATATCAGTACATCATGAGAAAAGAAGTAGAATCCTTAGACGTATTAACATAATACATTACAGATAAAATTCCATTGTTAGTCGTTCATGCTCTGCTGAAATAAATACACATGTAAAAAGTGAGTAGGACTAGCGCTCAGATAGTGATGTTAAATAGATCCCAGACTGCAGTTTTCACAGAACTACTAGTAAGTGCTGTATATGTGATGAACATTTCTGTAAGAATAGAACTGAAGCTTTTCTCTTGAGTTTGAATTTGGAGCAGATGAATTATTCAGAGAAGACTATAACAGTGTTTTACTGGGCAGGACAAAAAGAAGTAACAAAGACATAATATAAAAATGCAATGCAAAGTAGACAAATTATAATGCCATGGTATAGTATATTATGTTTTTTTATCCAGTGGAAATAAAGTGTGTTCTCAGTTCATCCGAAAACGGGCTAGAAAGTTGTCCTTGCTAAAAAGCATTTTCTTTTTTTGTCAGGTTGGTGCCTGACATTCACATTTTTATAAGCAGCAAGCAAATGTTAAAGCTTAACGCTTTGCCTCATACAGCCATAATGTGCAAAAACTTTGTTACACTATAATGCTTTTTTTGTTCATCATTAATGACAGTGTTAATGTTCTCAATTAATGAATTAGCTTTCATTAAGACACATTGTTTTAAACAATAATTATCACAGGTGTATACTCTTTCCAGGTGTACAATATACGCTCTGCAATTTTACCTTTTGTCCTCCGCGCCCTGGCTCGCCAGGCTCACCCTGTAATAATAAGTATGCTTATAAGAGTTCATCTGGATTCGCCAAATGAAAGATAACAAGTATTAAAAACACAGACTTAGAGACAAAACATAATTCTGAGGTCCTGTCTTACCTTGATTCCAGCAGCAGAGGATCCAGCATCACCCTGTGAGAGATATAAAAATCAGGGTAAATATACTTGATAAAACCAAGCCATTTGAAAGTGTGGCATTTTCTTCATTTCACATGGGGGGAAGTTCTGGAAAACACAATGCTGCTGTGCATGTCAAAGCCTCTGGTTAAACTCGTGCATAAAGTACTGTTATCTGTTATGATACTGTTATCCACATATTGCCATCAGATTGTGTGAGTACAAAGCAAAGCAGATTTGTGTCCATGAGCATCCATTTGCTAAAGCTTATCCCACTGCCATAATGCCAATAGGAATGTAAGAAAAAAGGAGGAAGCAACTTGTCATCGGTTAGGTATATCACATCAGTTGTACAGAAAGGTCATGCTGCTATGAAACTGACTTTATTATCGCAACATTGTTCTATTAAGGCAAAATATGTATGCATCACCCAGAGGCAATTTTAGAATTTTTAAGTCAGGGGAGGTTGTGAATCCTGCTCAGCAGGCTAAAGCCAGGTTCACACTACAGGATTTTTAGCCTGATTTTGCCCTGATTTTCCCCTCCCGAGAATCGGAGCAAAAATCTTGTCGAGCACCTCGATCGGTCCCGATGTTCAGCACGGATTATGTGGTAATGTGAGACATTCACAGATCGAATCTTGTATTCCGATCTGCTCTCACATAAATCGGGGCTGCCCCGATCATATCAAACATGTTTGATATTCAGGATTTTAAATCAGGATGATCACGGCTATGATTACATCAGTAATTTCACAACAGCCAATGTGCGACCGCAAAACAGCTGCTGTGCGGTCCATTGGAAAGTGGAGATGGAGGAAACTGCTCCTTATGTTTTTGTAGTAACACTGTCTGTATAATATGCTGAAAACATACCACAACCGCATGGAGCAAGGAAAGCTCTGGAGTGAAATCGTACCGTCAGTTTTCATCATACCGGGTGAGTGGATAAAACTGCTAGCACGCTAACTAACAGTTGTAAACATTAGTTGCTAAAATGACGATCTGTTGGCGATCCCTCCGTCATGATAATCTTAATAATATCTTGTAGTGTGTGATGCGCCACAATTTTCAAATCTTGTAGTGTGTGCATGTTTAAGATTTCAGGGAAGATAATCTGCAAAGATTCTCCTTATGTGTGCGCTGCAGCTAGATTTCATTATGGGTTAGGATTTTAAAAATCCTGTAGTGTGAGCCCGGCTTTATTTGGTTGCATTTTATGTTGTAATTTCATGGGAACAGAGATAGTAGGTAAGGATAATACTTAATGTAACAAACTTGAAAGTTATTTAATATCTGGTAATAGGGGGATTCAGAGTAAAATACTGCAGTCACTGTTAATGTGAAAAGCGATCACAATCACAGATTTTAACGAGTGCAGGAAGCAGAATTAATCACTTTTTAAGGGGGCTAACATGGAAGACAGTCTATAAATGCCTATGGTTTTTAAGCTAGAATCATTGCTCAATTGCTGATATTGTTCATGGAGAGCATTCTGTTCATTCGGTTTCAGTTAGTACTTTGATTGTATTATTATCCCCTAATTTCCATGCACCATTTAAACCTCCACATTCCTTTGCATTAATGAGCTTAAATATCACTGAGAACGAGCTTCTAATGATGATCGTAATAAGTTTAATACGTTAAGATAATGTTTAAGGACTAATTACAGTACTAACTCACTTGCTGTCACGTAACATGTGAGAAAGGGGCGAATGAAGACGAAGATCAAAGATAAAGTCTTTATTATAATCCACAGGCAATTCCAAAACTGGTAGATCCACAATAGGCAGATAGAAACAGTCACGTACACATTGACAAGACCAGACTACAAACACTGAACTGAAACCAACTTATAAAGACAGGTGATTACAATGAATTTAAGACACAGGTGATACAAGGTTAACCAATAATGACATAACGAGGGGAGGAACAGGAAAACCATATATGGGCACAAGAGGGAAAAACCAATACAAAGAGTTCAGGGGTGTGACACTTGCTTAATGCCATCACCTTGCTTCATTTATCAAACAGAGATTGATGAATGCAACTGAATTGAATGAAACTGAATCACAAATAAGGATTTAATCTGGCATCATACAACAAATCAAGGCATCCTGAATAAATTCATAAAATATGCTAGTCTAAATGTTTACCTATCCTGTAAATAAACACACTGTGCACAATCTGTGTCACATTAAACACATGTGTGCCAGTGCAGAGCAAATCACTGACATTCAAAATGGTTATTTTCAGTCTGGGTGAGAGAGGTGCCACAGTGGATGCACAGTTGCAGCAGAAGATCTGAAAATGTCTTCCTGCTTCGAAGCGCCATGTTTCCCAAAGTAAAAAAAAAAAAAAAATGCTGGTTTCGCCCTCCTTGAGAAACACATGCAATGAGAAACCTCTCCATCTGTTATCTTCTGACTCTTTTTAAAAAGTTATATCTTTATACTTTCCGGCCTGGTCTCAGTGTTTATGCATAGGTATTAGTATGTAACAAGCACAAAACATACATTTTTTGTGTTTTTCATTGATGCTGAAATATACAGTTTGGACCAGTGGTGGCTGGTGGAAATTTTTTTTAGGTAGGGCACCACATCCAACAATTTTAGCATATATCCCGGTATGATTCATCCCAGTATAACAAAAGGAAAAGTATTAAGACTTGAAACATTTTAAATAAAGATAATTGTTTTACCAAGCTCAAGACTGAGGATGATTCCCACAAAACTATATTTTTTGCAATCATTTTTCAAAATTAAAACATTTTTTTTTTTTAATTTTCATAATTAAAGATTGTATAAAGTAATATTAAATGTGTGATCTGAGTTTGTCACACCACAGAAAAATGTGTTATTAACCACCCAGCCAGAGTATTCTCTGCTGTCAATGCCGAAACCACGACCACTCACGGGAAAGCTGCTGTGTCTCTCAGCTGTCAAATACCGCTACAACCTGAATGGATACTTCCTCTAGCAGCTTAATTTAAATAAGGAGACCGAGCTGTTTTGTAAATTATGATATACGTTGAATATACGCTACAACAGCAAAAACTGTGAGGGAAAAAAATTACATTTGTTTAGAGCATTTTTTATATAGATAAATAACTACAAATCGAGATGCAATACCAAACAGAACCAGAAGTGATCTGAAGGCGGCTTAACATCACCACAGAACAGTCCTCTGTCAGAGTACGTGTTGATGCCCATGTATATAAACACCAAATTCCTATTAGAAATGCGTTTCTCCAGCACATGTCCTTTATAAAACACTTGCCAGACAAGGGATCATACTAAAATGTGCTCATGCAAAAAGGTCAGAGAGCGCACACACGCGGTCTGTTTATCTGACAATAACAGACTTTGTTACAATGATTGCTGTATGTCACTGAAATGATCTTCACCTCCATTACAATTGTCACCCATCAAAACGTTACTGGTTTACTATATTCAGCACATACAGACTAGTCTTGACTTCATATTTCTTATTAATAGAGATATGTTTGTTCCCACCAATTGCTACACAAGTAAAGGTTACGCATAATGTCGAAAACACGTTAGTGCTTGCCCTCCCAGGACTTTGATTGTGTGGTAGTCTATAAGAACAGTCTAGGCGATTCTCAATCAGAGTGAAACAACCCAAAAAGGGGCAGTACTCCACATAATGTGACTTGATGCTGACTGGACTATATATCCACAGGCAGAACAAACAGTCTAGAACAGTGTGGTTGAATGTGGTACAAAAAAATCCCTCCCTTTCGCACTGTGGGGGTGCCTCTCCCTGACGCCCTAATGAAGAAACCGCCCCTGATTTGGACATATTTCAATGTTTCAAATGTAAAAACTGATATGTGTTTTTTAGCCACAAAAATTAAAATATTTATGAATCTTATATCATTAGGATATTTGTGTCAATGCATTTTTATCATTTATGGATAAGCAATTTACATGTTTTGACCCTTTAACCTACCCCCAAACCTACCCCAGATGGTAAAATTCCTGAGGCCCAGATCAGGCCCACACTTTCATCTGGCCCACATACCGCGTGGAATGATGGCACTTGGGCAGTCTCCTGCTGTTTGCCAGATTTGGGCCACAAGCAAGCCAAAGGAGGGCCCAATGTCAGCCATAAATAAACCACAAAGCAGAACTGGCCCAGATCTGGCCCAGATCCAACACCTTTCTCTGGGCCATATACTGTGTAGAATGGTTGGCATTTGGGTGGACCACTCCTGTTTGCCAGATTTGGGCCACCAGCAAGCCATAGGAGGGCTGCATGTCAGCCTTGAAAATAAATAAAAATAAAAAACAAGAACTGGCCCAATCTGGGCAACATTGATTTTAATTCTGGCCCAAATCCAACACCTTTCTCTGGGCCACATACTGTGTAGAATGGTTGGCATTTGGGTGGACCACTCCTGTTTGCCAGATTTGGGCTACCAGCAAGCCATAGGAAGGCTGCATGTCGGCCATGAAAATAAATAAATAAAATAAACCAGAACTGGCCCAATCTGGGCAACACTGATTTTAATTCTGGCCCGGATCCAGCCCAGATCCAACACCTTGCTCTGGCCCACATACTAATTGATGCGATTTGGGTAGATCACTCCTGTTTGCCAGATTTGGGCCTCAACTAAGCCTAAGCCTAAGCTTTGCTGCATGTAAACCAACCGAATAAACTAAAACTGGCCCTTAACATTTATGAACCAAATAAACCATAAATACACATTTTTTGTCCCACACTAAGCGAGTTATGCATCAACAATACTCAACATACTGTAAAGAGAAATTTAAAAATGTCCTGCTAAATAAGTTCCAGAAATATGTCCTACTTGGTAAAATCATCCTGACCCAAGTTTTGCACAAGCAGCAATTCAAATGTCACAGATAAATATTCAAAGACACATTCCAATACTTTAAAAACTGTTCTTCACAAGTTTGAACCAAAATGATTCTCACTCAGACTCTACCTAAGTAAGTCTGTAAGTGTCACAGCTACGCTATGTTAAAGAGCGCACAAAGAAGACGAAAGGTTATACATCACAAGTCTTGAATCCAACAAGGTTAAATCTAAACACAATGTAGCACAGCAATATGCTGGCATAACCAAATTTACAGTATTTACTGGTTGCCATAGCAACACTATATAGAGATTAAAGTGCGCCAAAATTCAAAAGTCTATTGAAGATATCGCTGAATATTTATTTTACCAAAGTAAAAGTACATTTCTGGCTAAATTTGGCTAAAAGTACATTTTTAATCTCAGTTTTTAGTATTCATTTAAAATGAGACAAATCTGCTACTATTTTAATATCCAATCTGTTATTTATCAGTTTGGATGGTTGCAATGTGTTCATTGTCAAACTCCGAAATTAAAAATAAATATAAATAATAAAAATATTTTAGTCTGTCTTGCATATTTTTTTCATTAGTAACATTTTAAGCTGTCATATGGTCATGTTACAATGTGCCCCTCACATGTTACAATGTACCCCAACTACAGGGCATGTTGTAACATTTCACTTCCTTTCTTTTGAGGTAAATGGTGAAAAAAATATACACTGTAATTATGAAACAAAGCATCATATTTGTACTAGACAAGTGAGAAATTAATGTGGATAAAAAAATTATACTCTGAACCCCATGTGGGTTTACACAAACTGAGAAATTCAAAAAGTGTTAGGTTGTGCCCCGTGCTCCCCCATGTAGCCTTTAGTCTTAAGGCTTATACCCAGATCACCCTGCATCGGCTAACTGTTGCATCCTACTAAAAGTAGCCAAATTCTATTATCCATATTTACAATTTCAGTTAGCCAGTGTCAAGTGCCACATGCAAACAAGAAGCGGCTCTCTGTTATCTGTTTTATAATATATGGGGCATATTTGCCATGTCAAATGTGGGACAAGTTAGGCTTACACACTGATTAGCTAATACTGACTGTGCCATATATTTGCCAAAAGTGGCCCAAATTGTTATTAATTATTTGGGAAATATTTTACACATTTTACACATTACACTGGGCCACATTTGTGGCATCATATACGGGCCACTTTAGGCTCACAGCCACATTAGCCAGTGCTGACTGTGCCATATCTTTTCCAAAACTGGCCCAAATATGTTTTAATAAAACTGGGCCACATTTGCTGAAACATATGTGGACCACCTTTGGTTTACACCCTGATTAGCCTTTGTCGATTGTGCCACATTTTTGCCAAAGTGGCCCACATTTGTCTGGCACTATTTGGGCCATATCGTCCCAGGTTACGTATGTAACCATGGTTCCCCGAGGGAACGAGACGCTGCGTCCGCAAACGCTAGGGGAACGCCCTTGGCGGAACCACGCTCTGAACACATGTGTAATCTGACCAATGAGAAAGCGGGACGTCACGGGCGGGTGACGTCACCGACCAGGAAGGAAGCATCAGCTTCGAGAAAAAGCACAGAAGGATGGACCGAGACGCAGCGGCCGGAACCATGGTTACATACGTAACCTGGGACGTTCCCCTTCGGGAACTCGAGCTGCGTCCGCAAACGCTAGGGGAACGAGATGCCCACGCCACCAGACTTCGAAGTCCCTGCCTAGTGAAATTGCTAGGACACAAGGACAGAAGAGCCAGGAGTGGCTCGGGTGTCTAGGTTATAAAACCTGACAAAGGTAAGTGGCGTGGACCACCCCGCAGCATTACAGATGTCCTGGATTGGGACACCTAACATGAGTGCTTTGGAAGCAGCCGTAGCACGAGTAGAATGGGCTTGAAGACCCATAGGTGAAGGAAGGTCCGAAGACTCATAAGAAGTAGAAATGGCATCAACAATCCATCTACTAATAGTTTGCTTGGTAGCAGGACTCCCCTTCTTAGGGGGGCCATAGCAGACGAACAGTTGTTCCGATTTACGCCACAGGGCAGCTCTGTGGACATAGGCATCCAGGGCACGTACTGGGCAGATACAATTTTGCTTCTGTTGGTCGGGCTCCCGAAAGGGAGGAGGACAGAAAGCCTGGAGCACGACCGGCTGAGGTGTGCTAGTGGGGACCTTAGGTACGTATCCCGGTCTGGGGTACAGAAATGCCTTGGTCATACCAGGAGCAAACTCTAAATGAGAAGGGGCCACCGAAAGGGCCTGCAGGTCCCCTACCCGCTTGAGGGAAGTAAGAGCGAGCAACAAAGCTGTCTTAATAGTGAGAAGACGATCAGGTATCTCTTCTATAGGCTCGAATGGAGGCCTACAGAGAGCCTCAAACACCACAGCCAGATCCCAAGTAGGGATATGAGGTCGCGTCGGAGGCCTCAGCCTCAGTGCACCGCGGAGGAAACGTGTAACCAGGGGGTTCCTACCCACTGACATGCCACCAAGAGGGGCGTGGTAGGCCGAAATTGCCGCCACGTAGACCTTCAGGGTGGAGTGGGCTAACCCTGTGGAGAGACGGGCCTGCAGAAACTCCAGTACTGTACCAACTGGGCAGTTAGCTGGGTCTTGCTGGCGTTCTCCACACCATGAAGTGAAAAGCTTCCACTTCAGGGCGTACAGTTTCCTCGTCGAGGGAGCTCTGGATTGGAGGATGGTCTCAACAACCTCGGTTGAGAGACCAGAAGCTATGAGTTGTGCCCCCTCAGAGGCCACACCCACAGCTTCCATAGCTCCGGGCGGGGGTGCAAGATGGTACCCCCCCCCGTGAGAGGAGATCCCTCCTGACGGGAATCTCCCATGGAGAGCCGTCGAGGAGAGATATCAGGTCTGAGAACCATACTCGGCCCGGCCAGTGCGGGGCTACTAACAGTAGACTGACTCCGTCCCGGCGCACTCTCTCCAGAACTCCTGGGAGCAGAGCAATCGGGGGAAAAGCGTACAGACGTAGCCTCGGCCACGTCTGTGTCATAGCATCCAGTCCCAGAGGAGCTGGATGAACTAGAGAGAACCAGAGGGGACATTGAGCATTCTCCCTCGTGGCAAAGAGATCTACTTGGGCTGAACCAAAGATTCTCCAAATCTGCTTCACCACCTCTGGGTGAAGCATCCATTCCCCGGGCCTCGGCCCCTGCCTCGACAGGATGTCTGCTCCCACATTTAGATGCCCAGGAATATGAACTGCTCGAAGTGAGAGGAGTTTGTCCTGGGACCACACAAGGATCTGGTGCGCCAGCTTGTATAAGGGGCGCGAACGCAGGCCTCCCTGGTGGTTGATGTAGTAGACCACGGCTGTGCTGTCGGTGCGTACTAGCACATGGCGATCTTTCAGGTCTGGAAGAAAGTACTTCAGAGCTCGAAATACGGCCAGCATCTCGAGGCAGTTGATGTGCCAACTGAGATGGCGACCACTCCACAGACCCCGGGCGGAGCGGCCACTCATGACCGCCCCCCAACCGGTGAGGGATGCATCCGTCGCTAGTGAGACACGGCGGCAAGGAGCTCCCAACACCGGGCCCTGATTTAGGAACCAAGGTTTCCTCCACATATCTAAGGTACGTAGCCCTCGGCGCGTGACCTTGATCATGCGGAGCGGGTTTCCCCTCGGGGAGAACCCCTTGGTTTTGAGCCACCACTGAAGGGGTCTCATGTACAGCAGGCCAAAAGGTATCACGTTGGACGCAGCTGCCATCAGACCCAGCAGTTGTAGGAACTGCTTGACAGTGAGTGACCGGCCTTCTTTGACTCTCTTGACTGCGGCAAGGATCGACTCGATCCGAGCAGGGGACAGACGTGCCTGCATCGTGGTCGAATCCCAAACCACGCCCAGATAAGTGGTCCTCTGTGATGGAGAAAGCACACTTTTCTTGGCGTTTAGCCTTAACCCCAATGCTTTCATGTGTGCGAGAACAACATCTCGATGTTGAACCGCTAAACTCTCGGACACTGCTAAGATCAGCCAGTCGTCTATGTAGTTTAATATGCAAATGCCCTGGAGCCGAAGAGGGACCAGGGCAGCATCTACGCATTTCGTAAAAGTGCGGGGGGAGAGTGCTAGGCCGAACGGAAGAACCCGAAACTGATAAGCTTCGCCCCTGAAAGCAAATCTCAGGAACTTCCGATGTTGAGGAAGGATGGAGACATGAAAGTATGCGTCTTTCAGGTCTATCGTCACAAACCAGTCCTTGGACCTGATCTGTGAGACGACTTGCTTGATTGTAAGCATTTTGAACTTCAGTTTCATTACTGAACGATTGAGACGACGAAGGTCTAAGATGGGACGCAACCCTCCATCCTTCTTTGGAACAATGAAGTACCGGCTGTAAAACCCGGATTCCCTGACGTGAGGAGGGACCACCTCGATGGCCTCCTTCCTCAGAAGGGTGACTACTTCTTGCTCCATAACCAGAGCCTGCTCGGGGCCCACCACTGTGGGAAAAACCCCGTCGAAGGGCGGCGGCGGAGCGCCGAACTGAATAGAATAGCCTTTTTCTACTGTACGCAGGACCCATGCAGACACGTTTGGCAGTAGCTTCCACGCTGCCAAATAGTCTACTAAGGGAACCAGCCGCTCGAGGCTGGCCTCTGGTGTTGACTGAACTGCTAGCTCGGAGACCTGTAACGGCGGACCGGCAGGAGACTGCCGAACTAACTGTTCTAGAGACCCCTGTGGGGGTGACGAGTGTCCTGGCTCCGCTACGAGACCGGGCGGAAAGATCCAGGGCATGCGCTCGTCGGAGGCCGCTGTGTTCTGTAACCTAGAAACATCAGACTGACCCCCCGAGGGCACCGAGGAGAGGTGGGTACCGTGTAATGCGGTAAAACCCACCCTTCCCCGGCAGGGGCTACCCTCGGCGGTCCTGAGTTGGCGTCAGGACCGCTTTTGGGCCGGGGCCCTCTTCGCCTGAAGCACGACCCGCAGGTCGGGCCTTGCCTTAGAGGACCCCGGTCTAGAGTGCCGCGAGTCTCGGCCCCGGGACGGGGGAGCACGAGAGGCGACACTCAACTTCTGAACCTCACGGTACGAGGAGCTGGTACACGGTTGTGGCTGCTCACGCCCAGCAGCCACATGAGCTAGCGAACGGCGAGGGAGGAACTTCTGGAACGCCGCCGCTTGTTTGCGTGCCTCCTGGTACCTGTTGACGACAGAATCTACTGCGTCGCCAAACAGGCCAGAAGACTCAAGCGGGGCGTCCAGGAGGAAGACCCTGTCCTTCTCTTTCATATCGGACAGGGTCAACCACAGATGCCTCTCCGCCGCCACCATGGCTGCCATAGACCGCCCCACTGCACGGGCGGTCTCCTTGGTGGCGCGGAGAGCTAAATCAGCTGTTCACAATGCGGGCAATCAGCCCCCTCAAGGGCTGACGCTGCATGCTCCGCTCCCAAGCAGACCACGCACATGCTGTGTGTATCCCCGCTAGTGATGTATCGTTTGCAGGGAGGAACACACAGCCTGTAACGCGGTCCGCTTTTATCACTCGAGCCACTCTTAACAAGCGCTTTCTTTGACATTGCCCTCAAAAGAAAGTTGTGCAAACTGGCACAGAAAATAGGGTCAATGAGACAGACAATTTCACACACAGAGCGCTCCGCTGAAAGACAAAAGCTGACGCCGGCCGGCTTCACACGTGCTTTTATGCTTCCTGGTCGGTGACGTCACCCGCCCGTGACGTCCCGCTTTCTCATTGGTCATCTTTCCCTACAGGGGCCCATTTTATTTAACAAAAAAATAAATAAATAAAATAAAATAAATAAAATAAAATATAAATAAAAAATTGCATTATTAAATGAACTATGATTCATGGGTTGCTTTCCTTTTTCCCTAACTTAAAAGTTTTCTTTCTTTCTTTCTTTCTTTCTTTCTTTCGTGGAGAAATTTGGTCCTCACAATCAGGGTTTGAATTTCACTTTTTCACTCACCAGCCAATTTGGCTACTAAGTTTGTAAGTTACCAGCCATTCATAACTTCTACTAGCAAACAAACAAACAAAAAGGATTACTGAAATAAACCAGCAGTTTGCGGCTGTCCACACTGGATGTGACAAAGCGGGTGTGGCAAATCACTTGAACTTCCAGTAAGTAATAAATGGAAAAAGGCATTAGTATACTGTCAGGGATTTGTCGTGTTGTGCCGCATACACTGTACAGCATCACTGATCTACTGTATTTTGTCGTGCCACTCGTGTCCTGCGTAGACACAGTGTGAGTCTTCAGTCGTTTTCCAAATCTTCGTTATTGCTTCCATTTAAAAGGAACCAGCACGCCTGCCGCATCATTATTTGTTGCGTATGTTCAACTAAGCTAGACATGCGCAGATGCTATGCAATTATGCTGCATTCACGCCATGTTGTAATTCCGAGATGAAAACGTGAATTATGTGTTTCTATGGGAACACTATCAACGCCAAGGCCCTCACATGCTCCTGAACTCGTAATTACAACTTGTAAACTCAGAATGTTCTGAGAGTTACGACTTGGACCAGTGACAAATGTACCACATGACCGCTGCCAGGTTCATTTTCGTGCTACTTAGGCGCTATCTCTGAGTCCGGGAACATGAAAAGCTGTGAATAAAATGTCACATGTTGTCATCACGGGATTATGGGAATTACGACATGGTGTGAAGGCAGCATTAGGCTGCATTTAATATATCATGATGACTCATGAGTTCAGTATGTGTGCTAAATCTGACAGATTTGGTTTAAATGAACTTGCCTAAGAAATTAATGAGTGAACATAATTTATGAAAAGTAACCCGCCAAATTGGCTGGTGATTTGACAGGATTACCCGCCACAGCTGATTTTTACCCACGGGTTGGTGGGTGTTAATTTCACACACACACATGCATGCACACTAAATCTGCATGTCTATTTGCCAAATGACCTAAATGATGCCCCTAATTTAGGGGTGTGTGTACTATCCTCCAATTGGTGTTCTTAACCAAGATTAGACAGCCAGCCAAACTCCCATCATGAATAACATGAGAGTCAGGATATAGCTTTTTAGCTCAGTTTAATAGAGACTCTTGTTCAGCATGTAGACGTGAACA
The DNA here is from genome assembly GCF_022985175.1 of Labeo rohita. Classification (NCBI taxonomy): domain Eukaryota; kingdom Metazoa; phylum Chordata; class Actinopteri; order Cypriniformes; family Cyprinidae; genus Labeo; species Labeo rohita. The sequence continues at coordinate 12,320,246 of NC_066875.1, forward strand.
AAGGTGTGAAACTGAAAATAAACACAAAAAATACACTAAGAAGAAAACTGTAGCTTGTACAATAATAACAAAACGTAATAACAATTAAATATATAATCTCAATAACACCAGTTGTGAATTAAAAACAAAGATTTAGTGATTTTAAGTCAACATGAATTTGCCACAAGTCTGTTCTTAGAAATACTGTAACAGAAAGTATAAATCACTTACAGGCAGTTCTTGCTAATGAGAATTCAGAATGCAACAACAGATTATTGCAGCTAGAACGATCTTTACCATGCGCTTTGACTCTTAAAATAGCTTCCTGGTTCAGTCCGCAGTATTATAATTGACCGTTGGAGGTCCTAATTACTCTAACAGGACAATACCCAAAAGGCAGAACACTCCCCGCTTGGTGTTTATGACACCACTGTCCATATTGCTACAATTTAGCATAGATCTTTAATCCGTTGATGGTAAAAGTAGGACGAACTTTGTGATAGGCCTGGTAAAGGTCTTTGGAGTACCTTGAGCAGTGGTCCTTAGATTAACTGTTCATACCTAATCTTGGCTGTGAATAGCAGATTTGATCACTGCCATTGGCCACATATTATGAGCAGCTTGGTTATCTTTCAGTAAGACAATGTCACCTTCTTGCAAGTTGCAACGCATTTTATTCCTTTTCCTGCAACACTGGAGAGTTGGTAGGTACTCCCTTTTCCATCTGAGCCAGATCTCATTGGCGAGGGCCTGTACTTGCCTCCACTGATTGAGAAGAAGGTCCCTGTCACTAAACTGGAGATGGGACTGCCCCTTTCTGAGTAAGCACCCTCGCTGGTGTCAAGATAAATGGAGACTGTGGGTCGGTTGATACAGGAACGAGAGGTCTAGCATTAATGATGGTCGAAACTTCAACCATAAGGGTGTACAAGACTTTGTGGGAGAAAGGGGCGTGCTCTCTTAGTAAGATGCAATTCAGAATTCTGCCAGCCACTCCAATCATATGTTCCAAAGAACCTCCTCTGTGCAAAGAATGAGGAGGATTGAACTCCTACACTGTAAAATCCAATAGTTTACCTTACTTAGATATAATTAGTTATCTTTACTTAGTTGCTATACTTACTAGGTTTTATTAAGTTACAGCTACTTTCAAGCGAGTAAAACAGTTTACTTACTACTTTGAGTGATGCTCACTTAAAATATTCAAGTAGCCACAAAGAAACCAATGACATTAATAAACCAGTGAGAGGCAGCAGTGCACTAATATGTTGCTAATTTGCAAAATAACAACAGAAGAAGAAGAAAAGCAATTTTTTTTTGAGGTGGCAATTGTTAATCTGCAGTTATTTTTCACTAGTTACCTTCACTCATTTCCCAAAGTCATCTTGAATGTCGTTTCAATACAACTATATATTTGAGAGAACATCACATAAGCTGACTTCATAAATTGATGTTGATTTTCGTAAAATGTTGTTGGTGTGTCTTATTTTATTTATTTATTTTTTATTATTATTATTATTATTTTTTTTTTTTTACTTACCATTATAGTGATTAATGTTCCGTTTGGTTGGGCACGTGGAACTTTGCTTTTCTTATTATAATTTTCTTTCTATTGATGCAGCAATGCAACATGAAGTCATAGTGTTTGATTTTGTCACGAATCTGGTCGGTGTCCCACGGTCCGCTCACCACCAGATGTCACTCTCGCCCTATCTCACACGGACTGTTGCACTACACCCCGGACTACATTCCCCATCAGCCATTGTACTTCACCCGCGACCAATCAGCGGCGCTATAAAAGCCCCGGTCTTTCCCCTTGCAAACCACGGAGTATTGTGAGTTGTTGTTGATTTTCCAGTGTTAGCTTCCCTAGTTTCCCTTGTTCCCGTGTTTTGCTCTCTTGCCTGGTCATCTCGCTTTTGACGTCACGCCGCCTGCCTTTTGGACTATCGCTCGTTTAAGGACTATTCTCTCGTCTCGCCTCTGACACTCCTGTTGCCTTTGTTTGACCCTGACTGTACGACCTTGTATCTGTCTCGTCCCTATAATAAAGCTCGCAGATGGATCCGCTCGCCTCTCGTCTCCTTCACTCCGTTACAGAATACTCCGTCACCACAGGATCCAGCAGCTTCACCCCCGGACAATCAACCGATGCGGACACCAACAGAACTCTATGCAGAATCAAACAGAGATCCCACACCCTTGAACAGTATGCCCGTGAGTTTATTTCAATTTCCAACTACTCCACCCTCCCGGACTGTATTCAAATTGAGGTGTTCTGCAGAGTATGTGAGCGGAGCGGAGTGGGAGCGCGGAGTGGAGCGGTGTGATTTTTAATGGAGTGAGGAGCAGAAATTTTAAAAGTCGGAGCGTTGTGGTTTTTACTCGCTCCAAGAACGCTCCACTACTGCTCCATCACGAGTACAATTCATGACAACGACCCATAATATAACTGCATATATAGCAAGAATTCATGTGTTAAACATAGCCTATTTAGCTAGCTTGATGGAGATGGATCACTCAAATCAGAACGAATGTGAAAACTAGGACGACGGCAATGGACATGAGCAGAAAGTTATAGTTTTCAGTAAATTAGTTTGTAGTTTCAAGATACTGAATATTTTCAAGTGAAAGCGTGATTTTAACAAGTACAACACGTATTCACACGCAATCGCTCTCTCAATAATGCATTCAAACAAATGTAAACTTACTGTGGTACTTCATCTGTATATCCGATTTCGAATGAGAAGAAATCTGTAAGAAATGCAGCGATCTGTATGTAAAATAACTGACTGTTGTATTATTATTATTATTATTTTATCACAAACATTTGCACTGCAAAAAGCAGCAATTATACCTTTTAATGCTGACTGACAACATGTTAGCTTGGCATGAGGAAAAAAGTTTGCGCACTTGTGTTCCAATAAGCCACTTTAAAACTATACTTTCGTTTTATTTCTGTTATTTTCTTCTTTTAATATACGTTATGAACAGAACTCTGGTATTTCAAACATACTGATATAGTTTAGACATGGAGCGAAGGCGGAGCGGTGTTTCTGGTATTAGTGAGCGAGGAGTGGAGCGAGAGCGGGAAACGGTGAACCCGGAGCGGAGCTGGAGCGGAGCGGTTATAAAATGCACGGAGCGCTGAGGGGAAATTGTTGTCGCTCCACTCCGCTCACATACTCTGGTGTTCTGTGACGGTGTGAATGAGCCGTTAAGAGCAAGGCTTAGACGCGAGGGTCCGCGCTCTTCGCTCGAGGCATTCATGAACTTTGTGTTGCCGTGTGTGGGCTCGCCGTGCACCGTGGGGGTCGCAGAGAGGGAACGCGACAATGCGGTAATGGCGACCGCGCGTCCCACCCGCAGGTTGGCGGTCATGCCGGAGCACGATCCCACAAACACGTTTGCCGCCTGGATCGCTCGTGAAATGGCGGCCGTGCAGGAGCGCGCTCAAGCAATGGCGACGGCTGCGGAGAGCGCTCATCTAATCGCGGCGACTGCTGCGCCCGTTCACAAGATGGCGGCCGCGTTGGAGCGCGTTCATGATACAGCAGCGACAACAGAGCCCGTGCACAAAATGGCGGCGACTGCGGTGCCCATTTGCAAGATGGCGGCAGCGCCGGCGTGCGCTCACAAGATGGTGGCGACGGCGGAGCCCGTTCACAAGATGGCGGCGAAAACAGAGCTCCGTCACGTCACAGCTGCCATATCAGAACCATATAAAGTTGCAGGGGCATTTCTTGAGTCAAGTCAAGTTTCCAAATCAAGTCAAGTTGCAGCTGTGTTTCCTGAGTCAAGTCAAGTTTCTGAGTCAAGCAAGATTACAGCTGCTGTTCCGGTGTCAAGTCAAGCTGGAGCTGTGTGTCCTGCATCAAGTCAAGTCAGAGTTGCTCTTCCTAAGGCAAGTCAAGTTAAAGCTGTGTTTCCAGTGTCAGGTCAAGCTACTACTGTGGTTCCTGTGTCAAGTCAAATTACAGCTGTCGCTTCTGTCTCAAGTCAAGTTACAGCCATCATTCCCGAGTCAAGCACTGTCAAGATGGCTGCCACGCCAGCGCCACTGCACAAGATGGCTGCCACGCCAGCGCCACTGCACAAGATGGCTGCCACGCCAGCGCCACTGCACAAGATGACTGCCACGCCAGAGCCACTGCACAAGATGGCTGCCACGCCAGAGCCACTGCACAAGATGGCTGCCACGCCAAAGCCTCAGCCTGCTAAAGCCCCGTCAGCCAAGCCAGTGCCAGCTAACGCCACGTCAGCCAAGCCACTGCCGGCTCAGGCCATCTCAGTCAAGCCACAGCCTGTTCACGTCATGTTTTCTGCTCCTGAGTCGGCACCCATCATGGCCGCCCTTCCTGAAGCGGTCCCTGAGTCAAACAAGGTCACAGCCGTGGTCCCTGAGTCAAGTCATGTTCCGCCTGGTGGCCCAGAGCTTCGCTATGTCTCGTCTGACTTCCCAAGATCACGGCCTATCATGATGGCCCACGTGCTGGATTCACCCCTCATGGCTGTATGGGCAGCTAAAATGGCGCTCCTTCACGTCACGGCTGCTACCCCAGGGTCAAGTCAAGCTCCAGGGTCAAGTCAAGCCTTCAGGTCCGGCCAAGCAACAGAGTCAAGTCAAGCCAAGGCTGCTGTTCTCCAGGAGTCAGGCCAAGACACAGCTGCCCCCCATGAATCAAGCCAAGATACTGCTGTCGTTCCCCAGGAGTCAAGTCAGGACATAGCTGTGCCCCACGAGTCAAGCCAAGTCACAGCTGTTCCCCACGAGTCAAGTCACGTTACAGCTGTTGTTCCTGAGTCTAGCCATGTTGCTCCTGAGTCAAGTCATGTTACTGCTGATCTCCATGAGCCAATTCAAGTCCCCGCTGATCATCATGAGTCAAGTCAGTTCACAACTGGTCTTCACAACCCAGGCCAAGCCACAACCGATCTTCATGAATCAAGTCAAGTCACAGCCAGTCTCCACGAACCAAATCAAACCACAGCTGATCCTCATGAGCCAAGTGATGTTATTGCTGCTGTTCCCGAGTCAGGTCACGTCTCGTCTGACCGCCCAGAGTCAAGTCACGTCTCGTCTGAACTACCAGAGCCCTGTTACGTCTCGTCGATCTGTCCAGAACCTCACCACGTCTCGTCTGACCGCCCAGAGTCAAGTCACGTCTCGTCTGACCTACCAGAGCCCTGTCACGTTTTGTCTATCCGTCCAGAACCTCGCCATGTCTCGTCTGACCGCCCAGAGTCAAGTCACATTATGTCTGCCAGTGTGATGGCGATCACCATTCTCAGTATGTGGGCCGCACACTACACTCCAGAGGTCACATCTGTTCACAAGTCTGCCCCGGAGCTCCCGTCTGATCTCAAGCCTGCTCCAGAGCTCCTGTCTGATCTCAAGTCTGCTCCAGAGCTCCCCTCACTTGGAGAAGCCATGCCAATGCCTCCTGAGGTGTCAGCCTTGGCTGTAGATCCTCCCATGGAGGCGGCATCCCTCTACAACCTCTCTGCTTCTCCCCTTATTCTGTCTGCCTCCTCTGTCTCTGCTGTTCCTAGGTCCCAGGCCATAACGCGGTTTCCTGCTCCAGAGCTCCCACCTGGTCTCAAGTCTGCTCCAGAGGTCCCGCCTGGTCTCAAGTCTGCTCCAGAGGTCCCGTCTGGTCTCAAGTCTGCTCCAGAGGTCCCGTCTGGTCTCAGGTCTGCTCCAGAGGCCTTCCCCATCAGAGAAGCAGCGCCAATGCCTCCAGAGGTGTCAGCGTCGGCTGTAGAACCTCCTATGGAGGCGGCGTTATCCTGTGGTCTCTCTGCTTCTCTCCCTGTTCTCTCTGCCTCCTCTGTCCCTGCTCTCCCCAGGTCCCAGTCCATGACGCGGGTTCCTGCTCAGCCCTGGAGGGCCCTGGCACCTCCTGTTCCGCCCTGGAGGGCTCCTGCTCCGCCTCCGGCTCCGCCCTGGAGGGCTCCTGCTCCGCCTCCGCCCTGGAGGGCTCCTGCGCCTCCTGCTCCGCCTCCGGCCCCGCCCTGGAGGGTACCTGCTCTGTCGGTCCTGCCTCAATCACCAGGCCCTCCACATGGACCTGGCCCTCCAGCCCTCGCCCTGTCTCGCTCCCGCCCCACCGCTCCCCTGGACTGTTGCTCCTGGGGGGGGGCTATGTCACGAATCTGGTCGGTGTCCCACGGTCCGCTCACCACCAGATGTCACTCTCGCCCTATCTCACACGGACTGTTGCACTACACCCCAGACTACATTCCCCATCAGCCATTGTACTTCACCCGCGACCAATCAGCGGCGCTATAAAAGCCCCGGTCTTTCCCCTTGCAAACCACGGAGTATTGTGAGTTGTTGTTGATTTTCCAGTGTTAGCTTCCCTAGTTTCCCTTGTTCCCGTGTTTTGCTCTCTCGCCTGGTCATCTCGATTTCGACGTCACGCCGCCCGCCTTTTGGACTATCGCTCGTTTAAGGACTATTCTCTCGTCTCGCCTCTGACACTCCTGTTGCCTTTGTTTGACCCTGCCTGTACGACCTTGTATCTGTCTCGTCCCTATAATAAAGCTCGCAGATGGATCCGCTCGCCTCTCGTCTCCTTCACTCCGTTACAGATTTCAAGGGAAGAAAAGTAATAAGTAGGTTGCTTTTAGAAGGTAACCTTCGAGTTCTGATATTTCGATTAGCTATCTTTCCAATTCTTTAGCTAATTTTTTTTTCTATTTATTAATGATCTTCTACAATTTTATTGTTCATCATAAACACCTTGAGAAACTTTATTGGGTTGAGACAGTCCTTTAATATTTGTGGTAATGTGCTCAAGTCACAAACTTCAACATTCAGCATGTGAATCACAACGATGGTAACAATTCAATTTTATTTATTTTTATTAATTGTGACAATAACCATTATATTATTTTATTTTCTCTTTTTGTTGTGTTACTGCTGACACAAGTCAGTAAATAAAATAAGCAAATAAAAACAACAACAGTAAAACAAAGCAATTGCATAATTTATTCATGCCGCAATGCACTCTGGGAGTCAGTGAGTAGCTATACTAAGTCAAGTGTGAGCCTAAAGTAAATGATCAAGTACCCCCTACAGTTCTTTTTTAGCTACTAGAACTCTTGTGTAAGTAAACAATACTAAGCATTTGTCACTACAACATACTATTCTTATTTCACTTTACTTAGTTTTTTTAAGGCAATCGGTTTGCATGCTTTTTTTAAGTAAGCCCAACTAATTAGATTTTACAGTGTAGGAACAGTTCTGCTCGCTCAAATATTTGAAAACCCTTTTTTCCTGTTGGAGCTTGTTCAGCCCAAGCTCTTTGCTCGCTCCCACAAAGTCTGTGCCACAATCAGACCTTAGCTGCTTTGCGGGTCCTCGTATGGCAAAGATTGTCTCAATGCGTTGATGCAGCTGGAGGCATCCATTGATTCGATGACCTCAATATGCGCTGCTCTTACGTTCATGCAAGTGAACAATATAGCCCACCGCTTACTCTCTGCATGTCCACCTGTAGTCGCTCTGACCATCCAAGGTCTAAAAATATCCAATCCTACGTAGGTAAATGGGGGATTTATGTTTAGGCGCTCAGGTAGTAGGTCTGCCATAACTTGTTCCTCCATTTTTCCGTAGAGCTTACGACAGATGACACAGTGGTGTAAGACTGAATTAATCAGCCTCTTCCCTCCTATAATCCAAAACCCAGCCATTCTTAAGGCTCCCTCTGTAAAATGATGACCTTGATGTTCTACTTTCTCATGGTAGTGACACACTAACAGAATGGAGATATGGTTGTGCTTGTGTAGAATCAAGGGGTTCTTTGGACCCTAATGGGGTCTAAATGGAGTGGAGTTAATGGAGTTTTTCAACCTTCCTCCAATTTGGATCAGACCTTTGTTGAGAATGGGATGAAGTTTTAAGAGAGGGCTGTTTTTTTAGAAAGGGATTTCCCTTCTGGAAGGGCTGCATATTCCATAGGAAAGCTCTCCTGTTGAGCTGCTCCAAAACTGCATTCCAGGCTAGTGAATGCTCTTGTGGGGTTCAAGGTTTACTGCACTGATGCCACCCTATGTGCTCTCCACAACCATTCTTGGATTTGATTGTCTGAGCAATGTGGATAAAAAGGGAAATAGCTCTTTCAAGGGTTTTAAACGTAGAGAATCTCTTGAATCTTTCTGTTCCTAAACCATTAAGTCCAATTTGAGTGCGATAGTTAAGGATGTCATGCTTTACCTTGATGTCATGTTCTGGACAGACAAGTTCATAAGATTTCCTGCTCTTCCTGCAAGAATGTGAAAGGTTTGGAAAGGAATAGTGGTCCCTTGGTTGGTCAGCTGGGTTGAGCTCAGCTGGGACATAGAACCATTGCTCTGGCCTTGAAGACTGGCGAATTCATAGAACCCTGTTACGCACATACACATTAAAACGCTTTGTCTCATTGTATATGTACCCTAAGACCACTTTGCTATCGCAGCAGAATCTTATGGCATCCAGTCTAAGATCCATCTCATGACGAATCAGGTCAGCAATTTCAACTGCCAATACTGCTGCACAGAGCTCAAGTCAGAGCTTGAGAAAAACGCATAAGCCTACAAGCTTGGCCTCTGAGTAGGAGACTGAGATATAAGTTTGAGGAATATGCAATTGCTTTAGGTCCTGCGGAGAGTCTCGCCATGTTTCCCATTCTTGCCTTGTTTCTTCGGGAAGCAAAGCATCCCAGTCAGAAGTGTAGTTTGAGAGTTCCCGCAGTAGGGCACGGCCTTGTATGGTGACTAGAGAGACCATGCCAAGTGGATCAAAGATGCTGTTCACACTGGACAGCACACCACGTTTTGTGAACGGTTTATTGACTGATGACACCTCATAGGTGAAAGTGTCACCTGCTATCTTCCAACACAACCCAAAGGTCCGTTGAATAAGAGGAACTGTACTACTAAGGTCTAAGTCCTTATAATCTTAGCATGTTCCTCTTGAGGAAAGGCTTGCATAACAACTGAGCTGTCTGAAGCGGTCTTATGCAAACGAAGATTCGATTCAGCTAAGGATGCTTGTGTTCTTTGAAGGAGACTGATTGCCTGATCGTCAGTAGGTAGGGACACAAGTCATCCACATAGAAATGTCTTTCCACAAACTGTCTAGTATCTGAGCCATGTACTTATTTTGACCTCACTAGCGGCTTGCCTTAGCCCATAAATGGCAACTGCCGGGGAAGGGCTATTGCCAAACACATATACCTTCATGCGGTACTCTATGACATCCTTTGTCGGGTCACTGTCTCTGAACCAGAGGAACCTAAGAAAGTTACGATGGTCCTCTCTGACTCTGAAACAATGGAACATTTGTTGGATGTCGGCTGTGATGGCTATGAGCTCCTTACAGAATCGAAGAAGGACTCCCAGCAAGTTATTGTTCAAATTGGGGCCTGTTAACAAGACGTTGTTGTATCACCCGATTTGGTCCGGCTTTTTTGGATGGTAAACCACAAAGATCGGCAAGAACCAACACTCCTCTCCCTCTTTTAATGGTGGTGCGGGTTCAGCATGGTCATTCTCCAGAAGTTTATTCATGAAAGTGACAAACTGCTGTTCCATCTCTGGTTTCTTTTTAAGAGTACACTGCAGAGAATGGAATCTATTAAGAGCTTGTTCACGATTGTTGGGGAGTACTTGTCTGGGCGCTCTGAAGGGCAGTGGGGCTACCCAACTGTTTCCTTCATCCCTGTAAACCTCAGAATCCATGATCCTTAAGAATGCTGTGTCCTCAATGGACGGGGCAAGTTTGTTGTCGTTATCTGTTCTTTGGAACACGTCACAATCGAGACCGTTTTCTGAGGTTCTGTACATGCTGTTTTTGCATGCTCCAAAAGTAACACCCTCAGGCTCCCCGCTGTAGGGAGCCTCCTCTTTTAGATTCATGTAACTGGTGCAGGGTGAAAGGTAAATTGTGCGACCATTCTCTAAGATATTGGTCTTGAAGGTGCTCACACTATATGGGCGTTACCCAAATATACTTCCCCGACTACGACCCAAGTCTAAATCTAAGACTTTTGGGCAAAGGGTGCATCAGGTGGGCCATTAATTTGTTTTCTGACCTTGTGCACCCTTATGATTTCTCTCCCTAGTAGGAGAAGTATCTGGGCATTGGGGTCGAGTTTGGGAATTTGGCATGCAATTGATCTCAAGTGAGAGTGATTTAAGGCTACACTTGGGGTAGGTATTTCGGATCTGCTGGCGAGCATTTGAATGCACTCTATGAGTGGTGGCAGAGCAAAAGGAGCCCCTCCTTCAGCTGGTGAGATCACAAAACCTTCAGCTTTCCTGGCGGACATATTCATAACTCCAGCACATGTCCGAAGGGAATAAGAACAAGGTGTACTGTCAATGCCAAACAATTCAAAGAAATCAGATTTAGCCAAGGAGCGACTGCTCTGATCGTCAAGTACAGTGAACGTTTTTACAACCTTTTCTAGCTGATTCTGAGGGAATACGTGCACCAAACAAATCTTAAAGCATGATTTCCCTAGTTGCCCCTTGCCGCAGATCTGAGTACAGTGAGACGTTACTATGGATGTTGACAATTTATTGTTGTCTCCTTCTGCTTTGTGGCCCTCTTGTGGTGGGCCTGGGTGTGTTGCTGACATGGAGTTTACTCTCACATTCATAACACATGACAGCTACCTTGCAATCTTTGGCCAAATGGAGAGTGGATGTGCGACACTTGTAGCACACTCCATTTTCACGAAGGAAAGATTTTCTCTCCTCAATAGGTTTGGCTCGGAAGGTACGGCACCTTTTCAAAGGGTGTGGCCTGTTGTGTATTAGACAGTACTTTTCTAGATTTTCTGCTTTCCTGTCCCTGACTTTCCTTTGAGTGGAAATCGTTAAAACGAATGAGTGAAAAACTGGGACTGTTCCTGATACATGCCTCATAGCAAATAAACTCAGCAAAGAATGAGAAAGGGGGGAAAAGCCCGTTGTGTTCAGCTTTAACCCTCTGGGGTCTGAGGGTGTTTTGGCACCTTGGATAAGTTTTGACATGCCCTGACATTTGTGCTTTTTTCAGTATCTTAAAAACATATTAATGGCTAAAGTCTGATTACATTGTAATCAGTACAATCTGGTCTACAATAATATGCAAGCAAATGTACATGTTTGTGTTTTTGAGAAAACAACATTTATGCGTGGTTAGTGAAAAACTAAAATTTTTAGTTTTTTACTTTTTTTATTTTTAAAAGTTACTGAAATAAGACCAAGAAACACATACAGAACATTTGTTCACAAGAATTTTGGAAGAAGTGGATGTGGTAGGCTAGAGATTTTTCTACAAAATGATGTGAAAATCATCGCATTCACTCATTTACAGAAAACAAAATATTGATTTAAATTTTCTAAGACATGTTTTGTGATTGAAGGGAATATGCGAAGGAGACAATGGCCATGAATATTTAGTGATTCACACCTGAGAGGCAAAATGCCCTCCTCTAATGGCCCATCAGTGAGACTAGGACCGTCAGGTAGAAACAATGAGAGATTCAAAGAATGGAGTTTTAGACTATTTGTATTTTATTTACAACACAGTTTTATCAAAACATACATAATGAAGGTCAAAAGCACATTATTGACTACACTGATCTAACCATAGAGATGTGAACAGACTTTGTGTCACAACTGAAAACTGTTTTCTGAATTCTGTTCAACAAGTGAAACAAGTAAATTTTACCTGATATTTAAATGATTGAAACAAAACTCATCATCAGTAGTCCAGGAAATTTTTTATGATAAAATATCAGTGTAGTTGAACATCTGATGTTGGTACAGCACTCTTCGTGTGGCATTCATGTAGCATTCATCTGTGGTGCAGGTATCAAATCACTAGTAAAAAAAACAAACATCCGTGAGCATGTTAATATCAGGAGCATCTGTAATATATACATATAGTATGATTTTGTAGTCATAGACTCTCACATGCTTTATACTATCTTAAAAAAGTGGCATTTTATATCTGAGAAACTAATTATTATTGTTTAGCACGTTAAACATCTATTCATGAACAGAGTATTAATAATAAACTAATATTATCCTACCGTTATACGATAAATAAATAAATAAATATGATTTTATAGTCATAAACACAAGCATGCTTTGTATGTATTATACAATACAAAACCATTTTATGTCTGGCAAACTAATTTATTATTGTTAAGCACGTCATAAACATCTATTCGTGAACAGAGTATATGACAGTATTTTTGTCTAAACAATCTTAGACTCTATCATTCAGTGTTAAAGTGTAAACTATTACTTTTATATTGCGTCATTTTTATTTTATAGAACATTAAAAACATCCTGGCGTCATGAAACATTTCGATGCAATGAAATTAAACATACTTCATAAAATTTCACTTGATTGCACATGTAGTCAGGAATTATAGTTTGGAAAAAATCTAACTACTATAACGTCTACAAGTTATGTCACAGTAACACAACAACTAACTAAGTAGGCTAATAAAAGAAAGACTTACTCCTTTGGTGGATCTCGCTGTGCATCGCATCACACTCTTCCTTTGAGGGAAATAGAAATCTTACTCCTCACAGCGCGTCTTCTTCCAGAAACAAGATGCAAGAAACAAGATGAATCAGAGAATCTGATTGGAGCGTTTTCAGCACTGACTATGAGGAGTGACGTCACTTCCCGTTTGTTGCGGTCGCACGCTTAGAGTTTGAGCGCCGTCAAGTCAATTTCTTATTGTCTATTTTTCAATCTAAAATCAATTTTATACACCATCATTTTCGTTTCTTATAACTTGTGAATATACCCCCTGTTGTATTTTACAACTAAAACAACCGGATTGCTTTGTTATCACTAGTTTTGTTTTGATTTCCTGAGTCCACCTTTGAGTGCAGGTGAGGACACTCATTGCAGCTCGAGGTAGAGGCCGTGGAGAAGCAGATTCAGGAGCTATTGGAGAGGCATACCGAGCTGAGAGAGTGGAGAGCCGCTCTGGAATCCTCCCGGGTAAGTATACACCACGGACCCTGGGTGCAGCAGCAGCGGAAGACGCGAGCCAGGCCCCGGCCGAGGACCTCGGCCCCTCCGCCGCCTCCGGTCTTCGAGATCTCCACCCGGAACCGCTTCGCTCCCCTCCGCGAGATGGAACGCGACGCTGTGATTGTCAGAGACTCCATTGTCCGGTACGTCCGTGCTACTTTAGCTAAAGGTAAAGTCCACACCCACTGTTTTCCTGGTGCTCGTGTTCTCGATGTTTCTGCGCAGATACCCACAATCCTGAAGGACGGCGAGAGTGTCGACACGATCGCCCTGCACGCGGGGGGTGAACGACACCAAGCTGCGGCAGATGGAGGTTCTGAAGAGGGACTTCAGCAGCTTGATCGAGACGGTTCACAGCACGTCGCCCGTGACGGTTCACAGCACGTCACCCGTGACGAGGATCATCGTGTCAGGACCGCTTCCCATGTATCGAAGTGGGCACGAAAGGTTCAGTAGATTTCCTGCTCTAAATGAATGGTTATTGACATGGTGTAAAGAACAGAAACTGCTCTTTGTTAATAACTGGAATCTTTTCTGGGAACGTCCTAGGCTTTTCCATGCTGATGGCCTGCACCCCAGCAGAGTCGGAGCGGAACTGCTGTCGGACAACATCTCCAGGATGCTACGCTCCATTTGACTAGTAAGTACATTCTCAAATGATTGCTATGATGGCTTTTGTTCTGAACGCTTAAATGATAGTACTTGCACTGTCCAATCTATAAAGACTGTGTCTGTTCCTTGAATAGTGAGGTCAAAACATAAATTAAATAATTTATATTTAACGTAACGTAACATAATTAAACCAGAAAAAAGCTAAATACATGAACAGAAACCATTTTTAAAGCTTGGGCTCCTAAACATTAGATCACTTGCACCCAAAGCAGTTATTGTGAATGAAATGATAACAGATAATAGTTTTGATGCTTAAAAGAAACCTGGTTAAAACCTAATGATTATATTGGTCTAAATGGGTCCACTCCACCAAACTACTATTATAAGCATGAGCCCCATCAGAGTGGTCGTGGTGGTGGTGTTGCAACAATATATAGTGATATTCTCAATGTTACTCAGAAAACAGGATACAGGTTTAATTAATTTGAAGTACTTTTGCTTAATGTTACTCTGCTAGATATGCAAAAGAAATCTCTCCTATCTCTTGTTTTAGCTACTGTGTATAGACCACCAGGGCCATATACAAATTTCCTAAAAGAATTTGCAGAATTCCTTTCAGAACTATTGGTTAATTTTGATAAAGTGCTAATTATTGGAGATTTTAACATTCACGTTGATAATACAAATGATGCGTTAGGACTTGCGTTTACTGACCTAATAAACTCTTTTGGTGTCAAGCAAAATGTCACTGGGCCCACTCATCGTTTTAATCATATGCTAGATTTAATTATATCGCATGGAATTGATCTTACTGATATAGATATCGTACCTCAAAGCGATGATGTTTCTGACCATTTCCTTGTATCGTGCATGCTGCGTATCACTGATATTAACTATATGGCTCTGCGTTATCGTCTTGGCAGAACTATTGTTCCAGCCACCAAAGATAGATTTACAAATAACCTGCCTGATTTATCTCAACTGTTCTGTGTACCCCTTAATACACAGGATCTAGACAAAATGACTAGCAATATGGGCACCATCTTCTCCAACACGTTAGAAGCTGTTGCCCCCATCAAATCGAAAAAAGTTAGAGAAAAACGTATTGCGCCATGGTACAACAGTAATACTCATTCTCTCAAGAAAGAAACTCGTAATCTTGAGCGCAAATGGAGAAAAACTAACTTGGAAGTTTTTAGAATTGCATGGAAAAACGGTATGTCCAGATATAGACAGTCTTTAAAAGCTGCTAGGGCCGAGCATATCTGCAAACTCATAGAAAATAACCACAACAATCCAAGGTTTTTATTTAGCACAGTGGCTAAATTACCAAATAATCAGACCAGACCGCCACCCGATCTAAATATTCTATTACAGTTTAATAGTAATGACTTTATGAATTTCTTCACTGATAAAATAGATAACATCAGAAATACAATAACCAATGTAGATTCTACTGCGTCTAATATGTCAACTTCTTTCGTCACACCCAAAGAAAAACTACAGTACTTTACCGCTATAGGACAGGAAGAGTTAAATAAACTCATCACTGTGTCTAAACCAACAACATGCCTGTTAGATCCCGTACCCACTAAATTACTAAAAGAATTGTTACCTGTGGCAGAAGAACCACTTCTCAATATTATCAACTCATCGTTATCTTTAGGTCACATCCCTAAACCATTCAAGCTGGCGGTTATTAAGCCTCTTATTAAGAAACCACAACTAGACCCTAGTGAACTGCCAAAGTACAGATGCATTTCTAATCTTCCATTTATGTCTAAAATTTTAGAGAAAGTTGTATCTGCTCAACTGTGCTCATTCTTGCAAAAAAAATGATATCTATGAAGAATTTCAGTCAGGTTTCAGGCCCCATCACAGCACAGAAACTGCACTTGTTAAAATCACTAATGACTTACTTCTTGCGTCAGACCAAGGCTGCATCTCATTGCTAGTTTTACTTGATCTTAGTGCTGCGTTCGACACTATAGATCATGACATATTAATAGATCGACTACAAAATTATGCAGGTATCCAAGGGCAGGCTTTAAGATGGTTTAGATCCTACCTGTCTGATCGCTACCACTTTGTTTATTTAAATGGGGAGTCATCTCAGTTATCACCAGTAAAGTATGGAGTGCCACAAGGATCTGTCCTAGGTCCTCTACTATTTTCAATATACATGCTGCCCCTTGGTAATATTATTAGAAAACACTGGATTAGTTTCCATTGTTATGCTGATGATACTCAACTATATATCTCAAGACCAGATGAAACATCTGAATTATCGAAGTTAACAGAGTGTGTTAAAAATTTAAAAGATTGGATGACCAATAATTTTCTGCTATTAAATTCAGATAAGACAGAGATATTACTTATTGGACCAAAAAACAATACAAAGAATCTTTTGACTTAGAATTTACAACTATACGGATGTACTATTACTTCCACTACAATCAAAAGCCTGGGTGTTATATTAGACAGCAACTTGTCTTTTGAAAATCATATTTCTCATGTCACAAAAACAGCATTCCTCCATCTTAGAAACATTGCCAAGCTGCGAAACATGTTACCTGTTTCTGACGCAGAAAAGCTAGTTCATGCTTTCATGACCTCTAGACTGGACTATTGTAATGCACTACTAGGTGGTTGTCCTGCATCTTCAATAAACAAGCTACGGATAGTCCAAAATGCAGCTGCTAGAGTCCTTACTAGGTCAAGAAAATATGATCATATTACCCCAATTTTAAAGTCTCTGCACTGGCTACCTATTAGGTTCCGCATCAGATATAAAATAGTACTTCTTACCCATAAGGCACTTAACGGTTTAGCTCCTGCGTACCTAACTAGTCTTCTACCATGCTACAATCCATCACGCTCCCTAAGGTCACAAAACTCTGGACTGTTGGTAGTACCTAGGATAGCAACGTCCACCAAAGGAGGTAGAGATTTTTCGCATTTGGCTCCCAAACTCTGGAACAGCCTTCCAGAAACGTTCGGGGTTCAGACACACTCTCTCTGTTTAAATCTAGATTAAAGACACAAAATAGTGCATCTCATAAACTTTTCCTGCAGTTATATCTGATCAAATGTTCATTATTAATCTTTTAGCTCTGGTTTAACAAATCTTTATTTTCTTAGTTTGAACAGCAGCTACGCTAATTATGTTCCTGTTTGTTCTCTGTTTTTGCCATGGGATTGACATCCCGTGGTAACTAGGAATTCACAAGCTCCAGTCTGGATCCAGAACACTTAAGAAGAGATGATGCCAACCCCACAGAGGACTTCAGATGATACCAACCCTGAAACAACATACAGCACTACCGAATTCTGCTACTAATTTATAGTGTTCTTTGTCTGTTTGATTACATCATTAATTGATCTTTACCACACATCTCTGCCATATGTACATCAAGCTACTACTACATATATTATAAAAACGTTAATTTGGTGTAAAGTTGCTTTGCAACGATATGTATCGTGAAAAGCGCTATACAAATAAATTTGAATTGAATTAAATCGAAAAGTAGCTGAGATAATTACTTTAGCAAGATTACAAGATTACTTTAACACATGATATTTGTTTTCGATAAGAAAAGTAGACATGTCAGTCTTTCTATAGATATATCTCTCATGTCTCTGTGTCGAGTATTCACTGAGTTTTAGTACATTTTAGTGACGCATTTCTTAATGACGATCACAGAGAACAACGCAGCAGACTGCATACCCTGTTTGTTTGCTTTATTTCACAAAACCACAGAGTGTTGTTGTTATTATGAGTGTACACAAATAAAAGTAGATTCCTTACAGATTCGATTGATGTATTGCTCTTATCTGTATGATCAAAAATGACGGAGTAATTGAAGTTCTTTTTGGCGTTATCAGAAAAACTGCCACAAACCACGCCGGCACGTTTTTTGACCCCAGAGGGTTAAACGTGGATCCTTGGGCTACCCATTTTTCTTGAAGAGTATGTGAGAGCTTTGCTACTATAGGACTGATACCTCGAGCGGTATCCAAAAAGGCCAAGCCGGGCAAGTATCCATCTTGCTTCGCCGATAAGATCTCCATGAGAAGATCTCCAAGTTCCCTTAGTCTCACAGAGTCGTTGTTGGAATTTTTTTTTTTACCTCTGGTGAAGCATAACACTCAACCAGCCTGTCCCAGGCTTTCTTAAGAGCAAGCTGAGGATTGTTAACATGCATGAGATGTATTCTGTTGACATAATGCCCTGATTCCTTTCCTAGCCACTTAGTTAAAAGGTCCAACTCCTTGCTAGGCGATATGTCGAGATCTTTTATAGCATTTAAGAATGAGGACTGCCATGCTCTGAAACTTTCGGGTCTGTCGTTGAACTGATTGAGCCCAGTAGTCACCAATTCATGGCGTCCCAGAAACTTAACAAACTCTATCATAGGAGGGTCTTTGAGTAGCATAAGGCTGATCTGTGACATTGAGACTGATGCAAGGGCCTGACTGAGGATGTGACAAGTTTTGGTTGTTAGTTTCTGGTGTGTTAGGGCTCATTTTCAATGGTGAAAAGTAGGAATCGGACAAGGCCATGCATTCCTTGATTGCTGCTTCCTTCGCACAGGCCCTTGTTGCTGTGCTGGCTGTTGATACTAATGTGTGACTGCTGCCAGCGCTCATCTGAGAAGCTCTGTCGCCTTCCTTATATTTGTCCATGGTGCTCGTTCTTTCCTTGCACATAATCAACATCCTAAATCTCTGTCCAAAGTGCCTTTTCACTGTACTGTCCTCCAATTGGTGTTCTTAGCCAAGATTAGACAGGCAGCCAAACTCCCGTCATGAATAACATGAAAGTCTGGATATAGTTTTTTAGCTCCGTTTAATAGAGACTCTTGTTCAGCATGTAGACATGAACAAAGGAGTGAAGCTTAAAATAAGAGAAAATTGTAGCTTGTACAATAATAACAGAACTTAATTACAATTAAATATATCATCTCAATAACACCAGTTGTCAGTTAAACACAAAGATTTAGTGATTTTAAGTCAACATGAATTTACCACAAGTCTATTCTTAGAAATACTGTAACAGAAAATATAAATCACTTATAGGCAGTTCTTGCTAATGAGAATTCAGAATGCAACAACAGATTATTGCAGCTGGAACGATCTTCACCATGCGCTTTGACTCTTAAAATAACTTCCTGGTTCAGTCCGCAGTACTGTAATTGACCGCTAGAGGTTGAAGGCACCGAACCCCCAACTGCTCCTCGGGCTCCGCAGCATTAGCTGCCCAGTGCTCCAGGTGTGTGTGCATGCTTTTTCACCACTCACTGCTTTGTGTGTTACATGCAGAGCACAAATTCCAAGTATGGGACACGCCCTTTCCAGAAAGATACACAGATACATTCCTGCTTTGTTTCGGACTATTTTATTTGCATGTGCAAATGTGTCCAAAACGTTTGTTAATACTGAGCTCTGATTGGCCAATCGGATACTCAGGATTATTAATCTAAAGGGTAAGGGGGGGGGGATGGTGTTTTTAAATAGGGGATGCTTTTTGTCTTTTTTTTTTTCAACAAGGGGGATGCCTTGTTGAAAGGGGGATTTTAAATTGTATATTTTAATAAAAAAATAACCATTTGTTTCACTAGATAAGACCCTTCTTCCTCAGCTGGGATCATTTACAACTGCATTTGGGATAGTTTGAAGCCGCATTTAAACTGCATTTTGGAAGTTCAAAATCGGGGCACCATAGCAGTCCATTATATGGAGAAAAATGCTGAAATGTTTTCCTCAAAAAACATAATTTCTTTACGACTGAAAAAAGAAAGATATGAACATCTTGGATGACAAGGGGGTGAGTACATTATATGTGAATCTTTGTTTTGGAAGTGGACTTCTTCTTTAAAATACATATGAATTATCATGAGATCATGTTGCAGCTTGTGATCAGACAGACAAAAATATATGCATAAAAAAGACTTTTAATTAAAGGTTTGTGCTGTGTGTCCCCCACTAACAACTACTGTTTTGGCTACATCTCTTCTTTTATGTCTTTGTTCTTTTAGGTGAATTTATTGGGGACTTGTGCAGTGCAATGGGACCAGCTGGCAGAGGATGATTGGGGTTAGTGGGAAAGAGTAGCTAGGCCCTCTGCCTGCTAGTGAATTTGCAGTTTCACTTTACATACATCTTGTGCACAAAGGTAGTTGTGGAAAGCATGCCCTGGCTATTATAGTCATCATTATGATGCAAGCTTTAATTGCGGCATTTTTCTGTTATAAACTATGTCAGTAAACTCTTTCTGCTCTGCCCTAATCAGCATCTTCATGCTTCATCTTATGCCTTTTATATGAATATTATTATTGCACAATGGATAGATGAATAAACTATGCCAGGAAATTATATAAAATAATTTCCCTTCATCTGTTGCTGATGAACTGTCAGGCCCAAATACATTTTTTTTCTACTTTATAGATCAGTATAAAGAACATCAAAGTGTATTCTGTTGTGCACCTGTCAAATATTGACAGATTTACATTGCTAACAGTCTATCACTTCTGGTTCTGATTGAGTTATGTCTTCAGACCTTATGTTATTCCACCAATTTGCAAGCATGAAATGCCATGCAGACCAATAGCTTACTAAAACCTATTACAGCCACTACTTCCTGTTTTATCAGCAAAAAGACAAAATTTGTATTATTGGTATTTCAAAAGAACTGCAGCATGATATGAAATTTAATTATTAAACATAGCTTGTTCAGTCTTATAAAAATCTTTGCAACATGCCTTTTTGATCCTTTAACATGGACCCCCTCAGCATACAGCCGGTGAGTCCCGTGAATCTAGTGAATCTTAATGGTTAATACCATGTGTAGAGGAACAAGCAGAAAACTGATTGACACACTAATCGATGGCACAAACAGGGAGCGAGACCCAAAGGCACTCGAGACATCAGTGTCACGACATGTCACGATTGCTGCTGTAGCATCCTCTACCCCACATACAGCTATGACAAGGCTTGCAAACTCTGGTATTCTACCACCCCATATACATCTTGAGAACAGATATGAAACATTAATGAATGTGGGTGGGGAATCCCCAAATGTGACTGAACATGGATTGTATTAGCCAGCAGCTAAAATCGCTACTAACAGGTGCTCAAGGTTGAGCCCAGGACTCTGATAGTGGGTGTGTAACGTGGGGTTGTTTTGGTGTTTTGTTTCATGTTCATGTTTACCTGTCTTTTATTTTGTAGTTTGATTCATGCTGTTTGTGTCTTGTTTCCCTTGCCCTCATGTATTCCTGCTATTGGTTCCCTTGTTCAATGTGTCATGTTCTCACTGATTGGTGTAGTCTGTTTGCTCATTGGTCTGTTCTTGTGTGACTCTTACTCATATATAGCCCTCATGTTGCCATTGTCTCTTGTCGTGTATTAATGTGGTAACCTGCTGTTGGTGAGTGTGTTCATGTTAAGTCTGTTTCATGTTTAGTTTGTTCAAGTCAAGACAAGTCAAGTCAAGTCAAGCCAGTCAATTATTATTTGTTTGGTTGTTACATGTTTGTTTCAATAAACTGCACTTGGATTCACATCACTATTTGCCTCCAGTGGATAAATCGTTACATGGTGACTCTATTATCAGAAACATTAGTAGCAAGACTACTACTACATTCTGCTTTCCTCAAGCAAACGTCTCTGGTGTGAACAAGGAACGTCGGAACATTCTAATGAAGCACAAGACTGTAAATTGAATCATCATCCATGTGGGGAAGAATGATATTTGGATAGAGCAGTCAGAACTCCTTAAAAAGAATTTCAGTGAACTCCTTGAAACAATTTGAAGACTTACAGTTCAGTAATTCATCAGTAGACCATTCCCAGCAAGGGGAGCTAACATGTTTTCATGGTTGCTTGGGCTGAATACATGGCTACAAAGAACCTGCAGTATAAAAGGAGTCAGCTTCATCGACAACTTCAGTCTTTTCTGGGGTCATAGACAACTGTTTAAACTGGATGGCCTCCACATAAAACAAACGTGGTGCAAAAGTGCTAAAGGACAACATCTACTTCTCCATCCATCATCCTTCAGCAGAGCATGCCAATCCACTCAACCTGAATGTCACACACACACCTGGACAAAGTATTAGTGACCACAGGACTTTCTATCAGCTTCTGAGTCGCATGTGGTTGACACATTCCGCAAGGACATTGATATCACCATGCAGCCACAACAAGCACTGCTCATGGAGACCATCCCGGCTGAGCCGTGCTCACAGAGCTCATCACAGACAGACTGTGACATATTAGAACAGCTTCAAGACTCAGCACCCAAGGACGACTTTCTGGAAAACAGCCAGAGAAGCTAGTGCGACATATTTCAGCCCTTGGAAACACCAGAGCCATAGCCCATTCACCAAAGATATTATCCCTCTCTCCAGCATCTCCACTTCTAAGCGTCTCACAGAAAATGGAGGAACTGGTGCATGCTGGGACCAATCTCTCCCACTCTTTTGCTGCAAGCCCCCAGATAAAAAATGCCCCCAACTAAAAAATGGCAGGCCCCACAACCACCTCCTCCATCTTCTGTAGGTGAACCAAAAACAACTGATAACAGCGCTCAGTGATATGTGTCAGATCCCCACTATGATAGTAGCAACATTCGCAAATGTTTAGAGAACAAGCGGGAAACCAGTGTGCCTATAGCTTTCCCTATTACTATAAAGTCTAAGGGATTCTCAAGCCATATGGCTGACCCACCTAATCTGTGGCCTATTATGCGTCAAACTAAGATTGCTGTGGGGACAAAAAGTAATGCCATCAAGTTAGCATTTTTAAACATTCGCTCACTAAAATTTACATTTCTGATCAATGACTTAATAAACACAAACAACCTTGAATTTTATGTATTTAAATGAAACATGACTACAAGACACCGGCAGTGCTCAATGGAACAGCCCCTCCTAACTTTACTTTCACGAGTGTCTGCAGAGCTGTTATGAGAGGTGAAGGTGTAGCTGCTCTATTTAAAGATGTCTATCAATTCAAGCATCATTTGGTCAGTACTTGTCCTTTGAATATCTAGGGATTGTGCTGACTGGTGCTCCATGCATTCTGTTTAGCATTATTTACAGGCCTCCAAAATACTCTCCAGCCTTTGTTGAAGAGTTTGCAGAACTGTTATCAATGATTTCCTCGGAGTTTGACTGTTTTGCTATTGCAGGGGATTTTAATATTCATATAGATAATGCAGAAATCAATGCTACAAAAGAATATAACTGTTATAACTGTTTTAAACACTTTTGAACTGATTCAGCATGTGCATGGACCCACACACAATCGTAGACACACCCAGGGCCTTTTAATTTAAAATATTAAAAATGAATTTATGAATTTAAAATATTACAAACAAGTGATCGTCCGACAAAAACATAACTATTTTCTCACGACTCACCCCGGTTCGACGCATGATTAATCTTACTCTGCGCAGCCACACTTTCACATACATCAGTCACCTGATTGTGATATTCACTTCACTAATAAATTATCATTATGTCAAAAAGAGCGAAGACCGAAGAGAGAAGAAGAGGGAAAATGCGGCAGAGACAGAGGCAATATAATGATATATGAATGATGATCATATAAATAAACTATATGAGGTAAAAGTTTGTGAACAAACAACATGTTGGCCTAGTCTAAGTTTAAAATAAGGTAATAACAACGGAGTTCCAGATATCCAAGACTTTGTAACACTGTAACAATCATGTCATTTTTCGTGCCACATGATAACACATTTTAAAAATATTTTTATGCTAGTAGTAGTGTGTAGTATTTGGAGATTTATGGTATTTGGCTAATGGAATTGTAGTAATATTTGTATATAACTGTGTCACACCCCTGTGGACTGTTTTGTTGTTTTTTCCCCATGTATGTCCTTATTTGGTCTATCCTGTTCCATCTTTAATTATTACATCACTGCTTAATCCATTTCACCTGTCCTCGTCTGATTTGTCTGGGTATTTAAGTTTGGTTGTGTCCCATGTTTGGTTGTCGGTTATTGTATTGTCATGCTAAGTCTTTTTATTGTCACTCCGGTTTCGCTCATAGTCTTTTCATGTCATTTTGCGTTGGATTCCCTGTTGTTCCTGTCCGTTCCTGTTCCTTATGTGGATTACTCAGTAAATGTGCATGTTCTGGATCTCCTCGTCACTCCCCGCATACGACGCCGTGACAAACTGTGCTTATTAAAATAGCAACATTTTATGTAAAATTCACTTTAAAGATGTACATTTCTCAGTTTAATTCAAGGTGATAACGTTAGAAAGGGCTATAGTTTAGTAAAACATTGCTGGCATCTACTGGAAGTCAAACACTTTTCAAATTTATTTTGAAGATTAAACAGTAATGTTACTGTATGCTAGAGAAGTGTTCAAAATCAGATTTGTGCTGAAATACCAGATGTAATTATTCTAGCTGTTTATGTTTAATTTATAATGTGACTTAGGCAGCACCTATATTTTATAGTTTCACTGGAAACAATTTAAAATAAGGTAAATTTCCAATAACCAACATTAACAAAAATAAATATTGTTAAAAATGATAAAATTTTGCCTAGGGCAGCAAATTGGCCAGGGCCGGCCCTGGACATACCCTAGATTTACTCATCAGTAGATGTCTAAACATTTCATCCATTGTTATTAAGGACGTAGCACTATCTGATCACTTCTGTATTTTCTCTGATATATTGATCTCTGCTACCACTGAATCTAGATCTGTCTCTGTCAGAAAGAGATGCATTAACGAGAACACTAGTGTGCTATTAATGAAGGCTATATCTTTAACGCCAAGCATTTCTGCAGATTCTGTTGATCTTCTCTTTGGTTCCTTTAACTTAGAAGTTAAGAATGTTATTAATATTATATGATATTGCTCCTGTGAAAGTCAGTAAGAAGACTGGCAGACAAAAAGCACCTTGGAAAAAATCAACAGCAGTACAGAGTATGAAAAGACAATGCAGAAAAGCTGAGCGGATGTGGCGGAAGACAAAACTTGAAATTCACTATAGCATCTATAAAGACAGCCTTTATGCTTTCAGTGTGGAACTAGGAACAGTGTAACTCCACGCCAGCAGAGGGAGCCCTCACCCATTGACTGCCTGTTGCTGCTCCCTCTGCTGCTTCTCTGGTAACTTCCTGTTTGGTGGCCATTTAAGGAGGCCTAAACCAAACAGGCCCCGTGAAGTATTGTCTTGCTGTGTGGACTCTACTAAGCGGTTTCTCCTCTTTCATTGCCCTGTTATTTTCCACGGTTTTGTTTTATAGTCATAGTTTTTGTCTTGTTTTTGCCATAGTTTTGTCTTGATCCATTGCCATAGTTTAGCTTAGTTTCATAGCCTTGTTTATTTTGCTTCTTTGGACAGCTCACCGGTATTTGGACTCATTGCCTGTTTTATTGGATTACGCTTTTGTCTTGCCTACGTTTCACTGATTGTTTGGAGATTGACCCTGCCTGTCTGACTACGCTGTGTTCAATAAAAGCTCGCACTTGGATCTTATACGCTTCCCACGAGTCCTGTTACAAACAGCTATATAGATTTTCTTCTCAAACCTTATAAACAGTAACTTAAACAATACTTGCGCTCTTTTTCCTACTGTTGAGAGACTAACAACCCCCCCAAGTCAGATTCCCAGTGAAATGCTCTCCAACAGCCAATGCAATGAGTTTGCTTACTTCTTTTCTGAGAAGATAATATCAGTAAGGTGATTAGCACATCTTCAAGTTATGCAGAGGTCGGACAGAATCTACTGCAATTTCAAAAAGAAGTTACTATGTCTGTTTTTGAAGCAATTGATAGCAAAATTTTGGAAGAAATAGTACAGCACCTTAAATCGTCAACCTGCTATCTTGACAGACTTCCTACATCTTTTTTCAAAAGTGTGCTTAACTGTTTAGAAGCAGATCTATTAAGTGGCGAACACCTCTTCTAACAGCTATAATATGATCACTGTTCATAACCTAGATGTACTCTGTTTGACAGAAACCTGGCTAAAACCAGAAGATTACATTATTTTAAGTGAGTCTAGCCCCCAAGATTACTGTTTTAAACATGAGCCGCGTCCAAAAGATAAAGGGCGAGGTGTTGCTACAATTTGTAGCAATATTTTCAGTATTTCTCAGAGGACAGGCTTCAAGTGAAACTCATTTGAAATAATTGTGCTTCATATACTGTAACATTATCCAGAGAAACCAGTGTTAATGATAAATCGCCTGTGATGTTTGTACTGGCTACTGTATTCAGGCTACCAGGGCACCATACAGACTTTATTAAAGAATTTGCAGATTTTCTATCTAAGTTAGTGCTGGCTATAGATAAAGTCTTAATTGTTGGTGATTTTAATATCCGTGTTGATAATGGAAAATATGCACTGGGATCAGCATTTATAGACATTCTGAACTCTATTTGGCACCACATGTCAGGACCTTCTCATTGTCAAAACTATACTCTAGATTTAATACTGTCACATGGAATTGATGTAAATGATGTTGAAATTCTTCACCCTTCTAGGATGCTTGAAATTTATTTCAGAAGCATTCCAATATGAATGGGTATGATTTGGAGCGATATCTCAGATCATTATCTAGTCTTGTTTAAACGCCATATAGCTAAAACTGTAAGAACAATTACTTCTACCACAAAAGACTGCTTTGTAAGTAATCTGATTTATCTCAATTCCTCAGCATATCCAATAGCTCAGAAAAACATGATGATGTAACAGAAACTATGGACTTTTCTAGCACTTTAGATATGGTTGCTCCTTTACGGACTGTAAGGAAAACAGTCTGACACCGTGGTATAACAAGTACATTCGCGCCCTAAAGAGAGCAGTTTGGAAAATGGAGCGCAGCTGGAGGAAAACTAGAAGTATTTTGTATTGCATGGTGGGAAAGTACCCTATCCTACAGAGAAACATAAAAAACTGTTAGATCTGATTACTTTTCATCTCTTTTAGAAGAAAACAAACATAACCACAGGTATTTATTAAATACAGTGGCTAAATGAACAAAAAATAAAGCATCACCAGGTGTTGACATTTCCCAACAGCACAGCAGTAATGACTTTATGAACTACTTTACTTCCAAGATTAATACTATTAGAGATAAAATTGTATCCATGCAGCCTTCAGCCACAATATCACATCAGATCATTAGATCTCCTGAGGAGCAATTCCACTCATTCTCTAATATAGCAGAGGAAGAATTGTATATTCTTAAATCATCTAAACCAACAACATCTATGTTAGACCCTATTCCATCTAAGCCACTAAAAGATGTGCTTTCAGAAGTTATAGATCCTCTTCTAACTATTATAAATTCGTCACTGTCATTAGGATATGTCCCCAAAACCTCCAAACTGGCTGTTATTAATCCTCTCAATAAAAAACACAAGTTGACCCCAAAGAACTAGTTAATTACAGATCGATCTCAAATCTCCCTTATCCATCAAAGATACTAGAAAAGGTAGTATCCTGACAATTATGTTCCTTCTTAGAGAAAAATGTTATCTGTGAGGATTTCCAGTCAGGATATAGATCATTTCAAAGCACTGAGACTGCTCTCATTAGAGTTACAAATGACCTGCTCTTATTATCTGATCATAGTTATATCTCTCTATTAGTGCTACTCGATCTTAGTGCTGTGTTCGACACTACTGACCACAATATTCTTTTAAATAGACTAGAAAAAAATTTTCGGAGCCATGAATGAAGACGTATCATGTCGATCACAAGTGCAGTATGGAGTACCTCAAGGCTCAGTACTAGGGCCGTTACTTTTCACGCTTTACATGTTACCCTTGGGAGATATCATTAGGTAACATGGTGTTAGTTTTCACTGTTATGCTGATGATACTCAGCTCAATATTTCTTTGTGGCCCGGTAAAACGTACCAATCTAAAGGACTAATGGAATGCATAGTCAGTATAAAAAACTGGATGATGAGAACTTCTTTCTGCTAAATTCTGAAAAAAACAAAACAAAAAAGGTGTTAATTATCAGACCTAAAACCTCCCCACGTAATAACATAGAACACTGTCTAACACTTGATGGCTGCTCTGTCAATTCTTCATCATCAGTTAGGAACCTAGGTGTGCTATTTGATAGCAATCTTTCCTTCAAAAGCCACATTTCTAACATTTTTAAAACTTAATTTTTCCATCTCAAAAATATATCTAAATTACGACCTACGCTCTCAATGTCAAATGCGGAAATGTTAATTTATGCGTTCAAGATCTCAAGGTTAGATTATTGTTATGCTTTATTGGGTGGTTGTTTTGCATGCTTAATAAACAAACTCCAGCTGGTGCAAAATGGAGCAGCTAGAGTTCTTACTAGGACAAGGAAGTATGCCATATTAGCCCGATTCTGTCAACACTGCACTGGCTCCCTATTAAACATCATATGGATTTTAAAATCTTGCTAATTACTTATAAAGCCCTGAATGTTTTAGCACCTCAGTACTTGATCGAGCTCTTATCAAATTATAGTCCTTCAAGTCCGCTGCATTCTCAAAACACTGGCAATTTGATAATACCAAGAATATCAAAATTAACTGTGGGCGGCAGATCCTTGTCCTATTTAGCACCCAAAATCCAGAACAATCTACCTAACATTGTTCTGGAGGCAGACACTCTGTCATTTTAAATCTAGATTAAAGACACATCTCTTTAACCTGGCTTACACATACAGTAACATACAAACACATTTATAATATTCAGATCCATTAAAGGATTGTTAGGCTGCATTAATTAGGTCAACTGGAACTGGGAACATTTCCCATAACACCTGATGTACTTATATTGTAAGAAGAATGGCATCTACGCTAATATTAGTCTGTTTCATTCTTATTCTGAGATCACCGTAGCCACCTGGATCCAGTCTGTATCCAGATCAGATGGTCACTTCTGTTACCCGGTTCCAGTCCATTTCCACCTCAGATGGTGGATCAGGACCTAGAGATGACCTCAAGTACCCAATACCTAAACTTAACAACTACCTTAATATTACTTATAGTTTTAACTATTAACAAGCAGCAAATTAGGTGTTTATTGAGGCAATAGTTGTAGTTAATGGTTGATTCATTGTGAGAATTGGACCTTAAAATAAAGTGTGACCACAGAAATATAAAAACTCATTTAAAGTACAGGTTCTCCCAAAAAATAATTTTGTACTGTAACAAAGTATTACTTTGTTACATTACATAGCTGGTTGTCGGCCAGCTGTTGAAGGTCAGCTTTTTATTATAAAGATAACTGCTTACACACTTTATGGACTAACTTAATGGAACTGTGATACTGGGACATGTCAGATAAATCAACTAATGGCATGGCACAAGATCACATATAACTGAGGTAATAAAGTGTGTAATTTCTGATATAAAAGCTCACAAAGGCCTAAGATGAGCGAAGAAGTGTTCTTGCAGTTTCAGTCAACTTCACGACTGGTACTTTTATTAGTGATGTTTTCTAATGAATGTAATGAAAGAAGAGCAGCAGACGTTCTCAAAGACTGTAGTGTAGAATTGACAGCGTTTGAACTACCGCCTCTCTTCTCAGGAGGGCTGCAGCCTCAAGATTGCAGGGAACTGCCGTGAGACCATTCTGCTGGCCAAACTTTCAAACCAAAAAGCCTTTTATCAATCCAGTTACAGAGTTTATTTGTATAATGTTTTGACTCAAAGAGGATTTTTTTCACCTCTGTGATTTTAGTTGGAATTGCGATACATTTTAGTTAGAGCTAATTTCACACCCAGTTAAATATTTACACACATAACTTCAAGTCATTGTTCTAAGTATGCATCCCTACTAGGAGGAAACGTCAGATATGTATCTACTGCCATTCAGAGACAGAGACACAAATCAAAATAGCTAAAATAGCAAAACAGCAAAATATTCGGCACTCGATTAATCGGATGTGTGAAATAAAGAAGGGAAAAAATGTCAAATATTTCTCTCAAATTTCAAATTATTAATGCATAATGAACTTTGGAATCCAAAAATATTTAAGTAACTCAAGCAAGAGCGCTGCTGTTCCAAATATCATCATGACAGTAATTACCTGTGGGCCACGGCCAATAAATCACAGCTTTGCTGATATTTGGAACAGCAGCACAATTGCGAGTGATAATGCTTTTGTACAACAATTAATCATAATAAAAAAAGTCAATCTTGAAAAAGATGCCAAAGATGCAGGGGGGTTGGGACATGCTCTACCCAGTAGAAAATGTATACGCACTTCATTGTTCCATGGAAGGATGGGGGATTGCATCCAATTCCAGGTCTGTACAAACTGAATCATTCTGTCAAAATGGTCACATTCAAGAAGTTGTTGACATTGAAACAGGTTGTGATTCAAATCAGATCCAAGGACTGGTTTTTGTCACGATAGAGGATACATGTATCCATACATCCCTCCTTCCACAACACAGGAAGTTCTTGAGGTTTGCTTTTGGGTTCAAAGCATTCCAATATTCAAGTTCTTCCTTTTGGCCCAGCACTGTCACCCCACACTTTTACCAGTGCGTGGATGCAATTCTGGCTCCTCTGCGACTCCAGGGCAGCTCAGTCAGAGTAGATGGTGGTTCGGCATTGAGATGTCATTCTCGCACACATAAAAGAGCTAGGGTTAAGGTGGAAAACCAAGAAGAGTGTGCTTTCTCCAGTACAGAGAACAACTTTTCATGGTGTTGTATGGGTTTCAACAACAACGCAGACACATTTGTCTCCTGCTTGTGTTATCTGATCCCCACAGCCGTGAACAGTGTGAGGCTAGGCCAGTCACTTACTGTAATATAGTTCCAGAGACTGTTGGATCTCACGACTGCTGCGTCCAACAAGACATCTTTGGGTCTGCTGTACATGAGACCTTTGCTGTGGTGGCTCAGGACCAAGGAGTTTTCCCCGAGGGGCAACCTGCTTTGCATGATCAAGGTCACATGCCGATGCTTACATACCTTCGACATGTGGAGGAAGCCTTGGTTCCTGTCACAAGGCCCGGTGTTGGGGGCTCCTTGTCCTTGTGTCATGCTAACGACGGATACATACCTTACAGGTTGGGGAGTGCTCTGTCCATGATCTATGGGAAGGCCACCATCTCACATGGCGCATAAATTGCCTGGAGATGCTGGATGTATTTTGTGCACTGAAACACTTCCTTCCAGACCTGAGGGGCCATCATGTACTTGTCCGCAAAAAAAAAAAAAAACAAAAAAACACATTGGGGGTCTCCACACACATTAACCAAAAGGGGGATCTGCACTCACGACCACTATACAAGTTGGCACACCAGATAATCCTGTGGGCCTAGGGAAAATTCCTCTCACTAAGAACAGTTTACATCCCTGAGCACCTGAATCTGGGAGCAGGCGTACTGTCGAGACAGGGGCTGAGACCTGGGTAATGGAGGTTCCATCCCAAGGTGGTGGAACTCCTCTTGAGGGAGTTCAGCCAGGCGGAAGAGGGTCTATTTGCGTCGCAAGAGATTACACATTGTCAGCTCTGGTCTCCGCTCACGCATCCAGCTCCACTTGGGCTGGATGTCATGGTGCAGACATGGCTGAGGCTTTGCTCCTGGGAGTTCTGGAGAGAACGCCGACCTTGTGTCCCTTCTTGATGTCCTTGGAGATTCTGGTCAGGAGGGACCTCCTCTCTCAGGCTCCTCTCCTTCAGCCCCACCCGGAGTTATGGAAGTTTGGGTGTGGTCCCTGAGGGGGCACAGCTCTTAGCATCCGATCTCTCAACTGAGGTTTTTGAAACCATACTCCAGTCCAGAGGTCACACAATGAGAAAACAGTACCCCCTGAAGTGAAAACTTTTCACTTCTAGGTACAGACAGTGACTGCAAGGCCAAGAAGTTTCTGCAGGAGTTATGAGTTCAGAGTTAGGCGCCTGTCGCTCCTCTCGGCAATGACTCGTTGGTCGCATTGGGCTTTGGCTCTTCATCCACGTTGGGTTCGGCTGACCCTCCGCGCTGTGGTGTGGTGTTGGGCTGGGCACTGGGTCAGGAGTGGGGCTCCGTCGTGTCGTCGTCCACGAAGTCCACGATCAGCGAAGACTGGCAGGACACCAGCACCCACTCCACATAGGCGGCGAGACTCTCTCGAGGACCTTCCCCTGCGCTTGTGTGGCGGTGTTAAGTCCAGCTTGGAAAAACGAGCAGAGGCAGCTGTCCGGGTAGTGTGTAATGTTGGCTAGAAACACAAAGTCCGTGGTGTGGTCCTAGAGAGAAGTCTCCCTGCTCCAGCAGGAGGACGAGGATGGCCGGGTCATCCATGACAAAAAAAAAAAGAAAAAAATTAAATAAAACAAAAACTGACACAACACGCAAACAAAAACGCGGGGTAACACGCCACTAACTTTTTTTTTTTTTTTATAAGGTCCGGTCTTCTGTCACAACACGTGAGTAGGAAGGCGAAACACGGCGATGAAATGCAATGTATCTTTAATATAATCCACACAAGTATATCCACAAAAGAGGGACAAGAACACACGTATTCATTGACGAGACTGGACACCAAGCATAGAACTCAAACAACTTATAAAGGGTGGCTAATGATACACAGACAGGTGATAGTGATAAACTAATAATGAGTCAACAAGGACAGGAACAGGAACAACCATATATGGGCACATGAGGGAAAAGCCAATACAAATAGTCCAGGGGTGTGACAGTTATGACATAAGATGGTTCATTTCTTCTTATAAATTGTTGGAGTATATTCGTTAGATTTAAAAGGAGTTCCAAGTGTAGAAGCTAGTGTTATGATCTTGCGAACCCGGGAACATGCTGCTCACGTGTCCTGTCTCATGATTGTCTTTTGTAAATAAAATGTCATATGCTTCGAATAATAAGAATAAATTTATATTTTATAATTATTTATAATTAATTATTTATTAATTTATTATTTGATTATTCAAATCTCTTGTTTAAAAACTGGAAAACAGATGTGGTAGTTGAAGTGGTTTTATGTATTTCATTTTGTCTTTTAGTAATAAATATGCATTTCAGCATTTCAGAAATGAGAAGAGAGAAAGGCCTTATCTAGTGAAATGACTGGTCATTTATTTTGAAAAATTAATATTTATATACTTTTTAAGCACAAAAGCTCATGTAGCACTAGCTCTGGGATGCGCGTACACAACGCTATGTACTACAGAATCACGTCGAAAGGTCACGTGCGACTCACCTCCTGGTCCGTTCTTGACAGCATTGAGATTGCTCCGTTGGCAATGGTTGGCATTTTCCACATCTGCAGCACCACGTCTTGTTTGAACGTGGTCTCACAACAGTCTCCTCTCTCTGTCTAAGTTCATCGTCTGTGTACTCCGGCTCAAAAAGGTACGGCGAAAAACTCCATCTCATTTTCTCCTACAACTACAGAATCGTCTGACATCGTTGTACTTTTTTGTTTGTAAACAGTGCTTGACTTACTTGCACTTCATTAGTCTTTGCACGTTCTGTAGTATGTAGCGTCGTGGACGCGCATCCTAGAGCTAGTGTTACATGAGCTTTTGTGCTTAAAAAGTTTACAAATTGACAAAAAAATGACAGATCTTTTTGCTAGATAAGACCCTTCTTCCTCGGCTGGGATCGTTTACAGCCCTTTGGAGCTGCATTTAAACTGCATTTTGGAAGTTCAAAATCGGCGGCACCATTACAGTCCATTATATGGAGAAAAATCCTGAAATGCTTTCCTTAAAAACCATAATTTCTTTACGACTGAAGACAGAAAGACATGAACATCTTGGATGACAAGGGGGTGAGTAAATTATTTGTCAATTGTTGTTCTGGAAGTGGAGTTCTCCTTTAAACATTACCAAATGATTAACAGATTATTTAATGTAAATTAAAATGCTTACAAATGTCATCAAACTTTCAATTCATATGATCATGCATTTTTTAAAAAGTCTTAAACAATTTTGACATGGTTTACAATTATGAAAAGCTTCATTAATAAATCATTAACAAACATTATATAATGCTTTACAGATCATTAGTTAATATTTACAAATGTGTTTTAAAAATGTACAAATGATTTTAACATATACAGTGATTACAAGTTTATTTGTTAAGGTACTTTTGTTAGAAAATAACAAAATAAATATAGATTAATTTTTGTTAAAACTACAAAGTAATTCAGTAAAGAACAGTGAATGCTTTTCTCTCTTAATTTCTTGGATTACCATTAAGGACACAGACAGCAGCTGAAGCACAGTCACTTTAAGATACAATGCATCCAACATAATGATACACATCCGATTTCTTTCTCAACTGTTTACGTTCACATAACCAACAGTTTTTTGAGGATTCTTGCAAAGACGGGTATTTTGACATAATTTTGTATGTTTTTGTCACTTCAAACTGAAGCAGTCACAAAACTCAGTTTGGTGTTTAAGGGCTGTACGCACACAGAACAAAACAATGTGCGGGTGCTGAATTAATCTCTTTCTCATCTTTTTGTGTTTGTATGTTTAAACTGTTGAGGTGTATTTGTTTGTTCAGGTGCAAAAGGATGCAAAGGAGGGCTCTGGGTTCTGTGTTTGCAATGCGGCTGTCTGTGAGCAACACGGCGCGAGTACTCTGTTGAGTTAATTCGTGTCTTGTGCTTGAATGTTTCAAAATCTCTTAAATGTTTTAACTGGCAAAGCTTAAAAATGTGCAAATGATAAGGTTTCATGACGATGCACAGCAGTGGGCAGTCAACATTGGCAATGTTAAGCGATCTTTTTGAGCGTGATTGCACCCATTAAACAGCTGCGTTAACCCACTAGCATGACTACTCGTGCTGGAAATGTTTAATCCATCTGAGTGTCACATTTCTGTGTGATAATCGCTATTACTAGTGACTGTATTATTAATAAATTTTAATTTTTTTCATAGAGTTCATTGCACTGTGCAGTTTATTATTGCAACTTGATACTTGAGACAAGTTGTTTAATACAGTATTAATGCTATAATTGTTGTTCTATTTGTGAAGTTATTTGTACAATAAATATTTATTTTTGTTATTTTAATTTTCAAAAAAAAACTACCTCAAGTACACTACTGTGTGTATATGGTTCCACATGTGCAATAAATGTCTAAACTGTAAACTCTGGAATCTGATGACTCCAACTCCCTGAACAGAGTTCTGCAGCAGTCAATAACACAATTACCAGCTTTCAGTGGGGCAATCGCCAACAATTATGTTATAATCTTTTAAATTTGTATATAAGTTCAGGCTGACCTTCTCACCAGGGTCACCTTTTGGCCCCTCCTCTCCCATGTCTCCCTGTTAGAAAAAGAACAGAATATTTAATATTTTGATACATATTGAACACAAGCAGTGTTGCCATAAAATTAAAGATAAACATAACTATCTTTAGTTAAAAGATGAATTAGACGTGCATTTACCGAATTTAAAGAATGAGCTAGGGGGGTTGCTGTGGGGAGGGGGTATTGTGCGTGTCCACCCCTGGAACAGGATTTCAACCAAGGGGGCTCAGATTACGTTATTTTAGCATGCTAGTCTCCTATGACTAATTTTCATGGTTTTTCTTAACTTTTGCAATCATTTGTCAACAAATGCACATGTACAGATGTCCACTGCAATTACAACAGTGATATATTTATGATGGTGAAATCCACTCACTTAACTGTAGGGGACTGCAAAGTCACAAAAATACACAAAACTACATACAGTTGCTTTGAGGGTTCATCTATTAAAAAGCAAAGACAGTAAAGGTTAGTTTAAAAATATTATGCAAATAATGCAACTGTCAAGTTTTATTGTAAAAAGTAAAAGGGCCATTTCTGTAGGGAAGTGGTAGTGGTGATAGCACTCTTTGCTCTTTCTATATTTGATTCCAGACATTTTAAGCTCCATAGAAATGTCTGGATGCACTGCAGGTCTATGGTGGGGTGGAATCTAATTTAATATATTTGGTCTGTTTGAAACTGTCTGGGTGTTTGTGTCACACCCCTGGACTTTCTAGTTGGTTTCTCCCATTATCTCCCCTGCAGTTCTGTGTGTTTTGGTTTCTCCCTCATTGTCTACACCTGTGTCTGTAATCAGTCTGTGTGTATATATAGCGTGTGTTTCCCCTCTTGCTTTGTCAGACGTTGATGTGACTGCCCTGTGTCTCCTGTGTTCCCCGTGGATTTATTAAATACCTTTCGTTTATTTACGTCGTTGTTCGTGTGCTTTGTCTGAGTGTGACAGAACGTCCGACCGAAACAGTTTTTTCGTGCTTTCCCCTCCGTTTTATTTTTTGTTACTTTTTCCTCAGTTTTTTGTTTCCGTTGTGTTTCCCCTATGGCTTCCTTACTCCGTCCAGAATTCATCCTCCTTCGGCTGAAGCAGGGGGATCTTCCGCTCGAGGGATTTACGATCATGTTCCAGCTTGTAGCTAACACCACCAGCTACCCGGACGACGTGCTCTGTGCGTTCTATGACGCAAGCCTCAACGCGTCATGCAGAGCGGATTTCGCCGCGTTTGTGGAGTGGACACTGGCAAGAAACAAACCCTCGTTCCCCCCCTGTTCCTTGGAGAATCTCGCTAGTGCCACTCCGGACCCAGAACCCAGCCAACCACCACCCCGACACGCGGAGCACGAGCCCGAGCCCACCACAGACGGATCCCACGCTACCAGCGCGACCCAGGAGCCATCGCCCATCGGAGCGACAGAGCGAGCGATCGCCACGGAGCTGGAGGAATTTGCGTCTGACCAGGTGCGAGAGCCGGCCACAGAGCCTGCGACGGTGGACATTCCTGATGGGCGTGAGGGTGCTGAGGACAGCACCGCCCACTGCACCACCGCTGAGGGTGAGCAACGCCTGGATCTGGGACAAATTTTTCTGGAACAAGATTTGACTAATGTCTTTGAAGATGTATATGAAGACATGCCCGCTCTTCTTCCACCATCTAAATTACCTGACTGCCTGGATTTCCCACCCACCCTCCCTCTGTCTATTGTTTCTGCGGCCTCAGTCCCGCCACCGCTGTCTCCTGGCAGCCCATCTGCTCACCCTCAGCCCACCATCTGTGTGGTGGGTTCGCCGCAGGTCTGCCAGTCTCCATCGGTGTCATGGCTGGAGGATCCCTCATCTTCGCCTCCAGCCTCTGAGTCCTGGACTCCGCCTCGGCCCTCCGACCCTGCGGCTCCACCCCGTCTCTCAGCTCCCTCGTCTCCACTGTCGCCCGTCGGTCCACCAGCTCCACCGGGCTCCATTATCCCTCCGGGTCCGCCCTGGTCAGTCGTCGCCCCACCTTCGCCTCTGGACTCTACTCCTCCGGCTGCGCCTCGTCGCTCCGTCCCTCCGGCTCTGTGGACCTCCTCCCTCCCGCGGGCACAGCCTCGGTCCTCTGTCGCTCCGCCTCCGCCTCGGTCGCCAGAGCCTTGGGCTCCGCCTGGGCCCTCCGGATCCTCGGGGTCGTCCAGGATCATCGGGTCTCCGTCTCCGCCTCGGGCTCTACCACCACCTGCTCCGCCTCCGTCGGTCGGCCCCATGGAGTCGTTAGCCTTTCCTCCACCATGGCTCCTCCCTCCATCGGCTCCACCGTGGGGCTCCATCATGGCTGCGGTCTGGGTCTCACCTGGCTCCTCCTGCTCCAGCCCCCTCCTGTCACCTCCTTGGCTCCTCCCTCCATCATCACCTCCATGGAATATCCCGTCATCACCCTGGACTCCATCTTTTGCCCTCCTCCCGGGAGTCCGTCCTCCACCGAAGCCCCCTCCTAAGACTTTGTACATCTTGTTGTCCCTGTTTGTCGGCGCGAGGACGCGCCTTCCGGGAGGGGGAGGTAATGTCACACCCCTGGACTTTCTTGTTGGTTTCTCCCATTATCTCCCCTGCAGTTCTGTGTGTTTTGGTTTCTCCCTCATTGTCTACACCTGTGTCTGTAATCAGTCTGTGTGTATATATAGCGTGTGTTTCCCCTCTTGCTTTGTCGGACGTTGATGTGACTGCCCTGTGTTCCTGTGTCTCCTGTGTTCCCCGTGGATTTATTAAATACCTTTCGTTTATTTACGTCGTTGTTCGTGTGCTTTGTCTGAGCGTGACAGTTTGACACTAAGATGACATGGTCAAAAATTTGTCTAAATGAGCAATTTCAAAAGATGTTGGTGGAAACCTGTGGTTAAGGACAAGTCTGCCAACGGTGTCAAGAAAAAATCCTTAGCGTCTTCTAAATTAATGGACTTTCAGTGAGAATAAAGAGCCACTGACCAGTAACCTAAACTTTCTAATACCATGTCTTGTACATTTGGCTGCCTCTGTGAAAGTCAATTAAGAAAGAAGTTTTGAAAAAAAGCATCACAGTACATAAAATTAGAGAAAAATGTGTAATTGCCATGGTCTATTTCGAATTCCATTCAGTCCTGCATTTGCTCTTTTTACTCACATTCATCCAATATGTCAGCTAAAAAGTTGCTTTTAGTTTGTTCAGAATTCACATAAGCCATCTAATCCTGGCCAGATTGCATTTTCCAGCAATATACTGGAAAAAGATTCAGATTTCATCTTGAGATACTTCACAAAGTCCTGATTTTGAGCAAATTGGAAGAAATTTAAAAAGGTCCCTTGTTCACAGTTGTCTACCATCTGCCAAGGAACCAGATGCTGATATTAAGTGGATACTTCAACCTTTAAGTTTTCAAAGTTTTACTCTTTACTCTTTCATAATGTGGGTTTTTAGTGTAACATTATATTGGTCTAACAGCAAATAAGTGGATATCTCATCGATAGATTTATACAACAAAATTAGGCTAATCCCAAAACAATCAATGATTCAAAATCATGCAAAACATAACACCACAGACAAAATTATCAGATAACTTTGAGAGGGAAACATTTTACCTTGTCACCCCGTTCACCTCTGTCACCCTGTTGGAAAAGAAATTCAGCATGGGTAAATATACAAGGGTTATAATTTCAGCCAAATTTACTTTCAATTAAGATATGAGGCTCATGTTACAGATGCCCATTTTACATGACCTCTGATGTAATGAACAGGGAATGTATTTATTTAAAATAAACCTTACTCACTCCCAGACAAGCGCAGACCTAATACATACACTGGAAACACAACAGATCGTCTAGGGACATGTGTCTCACTTTCTGTGTAAGGAATAATTCATGATGGGCAGTTGAATTATTGAAAAAAAAGCACATGTAAGGTGAGGATGTGGCCATTCATCCAGTTTTTGTCCATAAAACACTTGTGCATGTATAACTACATTCTTATGCATCTCAACCCAAGCCTCTGTTGCCAATTCCAAAACAATATTTTAGAGCTAATAATGGAAGACCAATCCAATGATATGCAGACTAATGCAATAATGCAGTTATTAAAGAGAGAGATAGAGAGAGAGAGAGAGAGAGAGAGAGAGAGATTAAGCGTGTGTGAATTACTGTACCTGAGTCTGTGTGTCTCTCAACAGCATCTCTACTAATAGCGAAACTGTACGTTTAACTGCTTTAAAAACAGTGACGTTCTGCTACTAAAATGTCAGACCTAGTACTACTTCGTAGCTGTGTGTTTACTGGAAAATAACTGCCCAGCTGGGAACATCCATCAACCATTTAGGTTGACAGCCCCGTGGTATAAAGATCAAATAACATATGATGACAAATGATCTGCTTTTTATGATATTTAATAATGTGACCATGATGATATTTGATATTTAGATGCACTTCCAATAATAGATGTTTATTTTAATAATAATAATAATAATAATAATAATTTATTTATTTATTTATTTTTAATATGAGTCCCTTCTCTCAACAGAACTTGCAATGAGGATGGATATTTTACTATAAGATATGAAATTGATCTTGTGATCTAATGAAATTGTGCACATGTACTACAAACCTTAACACCAGGGATTCCATCTAATCCTGGCGTACCCATATCTCCCTACAAATAACAGAACACAAAGTGGCCTTTTCAGCACACCTCTCTAAAGAGAATTATGTGACTTCTTACACAAGGATGCAAACATCCACAATCACAAGCCATAGCCAAGACAGCTTAAATAAAATACATTTACAGTACTACTTTTGTCATTTTTCAGTATATGACATTCAGTATACGTCTTCAGATTTGTATACATGTTCTAAAATGGCTCTTTTTTGCCATTCATTGATGAAAATCGATGATGCAAAGGAATCACTTAATCACATTTCTAATTCAATTAATTTAAATATATATTTTAAACTGATTCACAGAAATGAATTCACCCACTCTAATGTAATTTTTGCTACTGAAGATATGGTGTTAAAACATTATTATTGTTATTATTGTTTTAATGGCCTTAAAAAAACTAAAAAGACAAAATGATTTTATTCAGTCTCCTAAAACATGAAAAAGTCAGCATTTTTTTTTCTTTATCCATTATAAGTCTGAGCAAGACATTTTGTGAATTATTTTTGTTGTTTTATAAATGAGTATTGCTTCCACCAGACAAACAACCTTTCTGTGTTTTCTATTAATCCACACCCTTCAGTTTTAATACATTTCTAAATGCTTGAGAATACTGCTAGACTGCAAGATGGTATGCATCAGCGTCCTCATTCTGCTAGATGAGTAATACAGAAATAATTTTACAACACAACCTTTTTCTTATTTCTGTGTATTTGAAATTTGAAAGAAGATTTGGTCTCACAGGTCAAATTTCAAACCCTCATATAAACCGAAGAAATAACTCATGACTCTGCAATGTATAAATTAAAAATCTGGCTCATTGTTTCAGATTATGTTCCAGCTAAATCTGGATTATTCCTGTAATTTAAAAATGGCTGAGGGAAACAAAATAGTAAA
Source organism: Labeo rohita (assembly GCF_022985175.1). Taxonomy (NCBI): domain Eukaryota; kingdom Metazoa; phylum Chordata; class Actinopteri; order Cypriniformes; family Cyprinidae; genus Labeo; species Labeo rohita. The sequence continues at coordinate 12,360,697 of NC_066875.1, forward strand.
CTTACTGTATATTCAAGATAAGATACAGTATGCGATTTTAAAGGAAATTAAGATATCTGTTATCTTACCTTCATTCCATCAATACCTGGAATACCAGGTGACCCAATGGAACCCTACAATGGAAAGACAAGACAACAATGGAAAGTAAAAATTACATATTGGCATTAGATATATTTAAAATAAATTAGATACTGGCATTTAGATAAAGACATGTTTCTGAAAAAAAAAAAGTACTTAATAGTATCACTACTTGTAATTCTCCAACACTGGCATAAATATATATAGCTGCAAGCAGCGATGATGGGCTCAGACCCAGCACTACCACCACCCTGGTGGCTTTAGAAAACAGTGCATAGAGGGCAATATGCATTTAACCCTTTGGCAGTCTGGTTGTTGAGTTACAGTAATAAAAGTATTGCTCTAGAATATCAAGATTGTAAAACAGATACACACACAGAAAGGGAAGGCTTTATAAAAGTTTTAATGATCTATAAGATTTTAAAAAAATAGTTTTATTGTAAAATAATTATATGAAACTACATTAGCTGTCAGTACAGTACATATCAACTGATTCTATTTATTTATTTGTCATTCAGAGTGATGGAAACGGATCAGTTTTAAATGATTTCTTATCCTATTTAGTGGACAACCTTAGTGTTACAGCCTTCATCTGTCAGCTGAAATGTCTGACAGTTTATAATTTCCTGTTTCATAAATTCATGAAACTAATGTTTCCTCAGAATGACTTGTTTTCCATTTGTAAAAAGTTAGGTGTTTTGGACAATGCCCTTAGAAGATATAGGTGTCACACCCCTGTGGGCTGTTTCTTTGGTTTTTCCCTGTGTATGCCCTTATTTGGTCCTTCCTGTTCTGTTTTCTATTATGACATCATTGTTTAATCATTCTCACCTGTTCTCGTCTGATTAGCTGGTGTATTTAAGTTTGGTTCTGTTCCCCATTTGGATCGGTTCTTGTATTGTCTCCTAGTCTTTTTTGTGCGTGTGGATTCCCTGCTGTTTCTGTTCCTAGTGTGGATTATATAAATAAATGTGTATGTTCCTGATCTCCTCGTCCCTACTCCTCATTCCCGCACACGACGCCTGTGACAACAGGGCAACTCCTGTTTCCCCTTTTTAATTTTCACCACTTTAATTAATCACCATGGCAACATTGCTCAAGATATCCAAAAGCTGTTCGCAATTTAGGTTCTCAATGTTTTGGCATTTTGTAGACAAAGGTTGTTGTGAATAGCATGAATCTCCCAAAATTTCCCAAAATCCACACTCCAAATGCTGGGTTATTTTTATTATTATTTTTTTTAACCCAACTGGGTTCAGCCTGCTGAGTCATTTAAATTGGTTGTTTTTAATATTTTTAACCAGTTGCTGGGTAGTTTTTCTGAACTAAAAAGTTCAGCTTGTTGGGTCATTTTATTGTGTTATTTTAGTCTTTTTTTTTTTTTTTTTTTTTGCCCAGGTGCTGGGTAGTTTTTTTTTCTGTAACTGTCAGGAGCGACTGAGGCGAGAGACATGCGGATCCATATGCAAAGCTTTATTAACAGACGAGGTCAAAAATAGGCATGGGTCGACAGCAACAACAGGTATAGCAAAGGCAAGATGAAAGAATGATCCAGAGATGGGCGTGGGTCAATCGGCAGTGAGCGTAATCCAGAGGGCTAGGCAAACGTGTAATCCACAACCAGCAATAGTCTCATATTTATAGTGTGTGTAATTGGCTGCAGGTGAGAACATAATCAGTGAAATGTAACATGGGAAATGTAGTCCGAGGTGACATGTAACAATCTGTGAAGTATGAGAGTCAATATAATAGGAAGGCGACCTCTGGTGGTGAACAGACAGAAGACCATGGACAGGCTTTGTGACAGTAACTAAGCAGCTGGGTCATTTTTAATGGGTTATTAAGTATGCTAAGTTAAGGTGGTCGCACACTGGATAAGAAGCACAGCGTCATGCCACGCCACACCACGCCTTTATAATTCAAACACATTATTTTCTATAAGTGTACACACACCAGCGGCGCCCAGCTTGTACTTGTTGTATGTTGTAAGCTGCGCTTCTTGTCCAGTGTGCAACCCTTTAAGGGTGTGGGCTTTTTGCTTCCTCTCAGGGGTGTAGTTTGTGCCTGGGGGCTCTCACAGCCTGAAGGAAAAAGATGTTGAGCAGTCTTGCAGAGAGGGCTCTAATGCTCCGATACCGTCTTCCTGATGGCAAGAACTGGAAGAGATAAAGGGAAGGATGGGTGGGGTCCTTCACGATACTGGTGGCTTTATTGAAACATCGTGCAAGGAAAATGTCCAGAATGGAGGGGAAGAGGGGCACTTGTTCTCAGTGTGGTAGTGCTCAAGGTGTTGTGGCAAATTGCATCATCAGAACAGTACAAGCGTACTGTACGTGCACCACCCGATTTTTGTAACTGTACGTACTTGTACGTGCAGATCGCACATGAGCATTTAAGTTATTTTGCGGTAATCTGTTATTCCACATGGTGACAACACTGTCCTGGGCCATTGTTTCACAGTAGTGACAACACTGTCCCAGGCCGTTGTTTCACAGTAGAAAATGAAACTAAAGGGACAGAACAACAACAACAACAATAAAACTGCAACAACAACAGACACTCACATTGACAAGCGCTTGTGAGTGAGAGGGTATGAGACAGCTCAGCCTTAGTTTAAAAGAGTTCAAAAATATTTGTTATCAGTTTAAACTTAACTGGACATGGATGAAGCTTTCTAGAGCGCATGTGTCAACCACCCACGTTCGCGCACATCATCAAATGGAGTATACTTTGAAAGGCTATGCGTTCAACTATACGCATGCACAAGCGCACATGTACAAAAACAAAGTATACTTTGGGCTTAAGCCAGCAATATAATAAGTTGACTATATAAAACAACTCAGCATTTTGGGTAAAAACATTTAACCCAACCAGCTGGATCAAAATAACCCAGCATGTCTTCTGCCCAATATTTACTCAGTGCTGGGTTACAAAATAACCCAAGTTCGGTTGTTTTTTAACCAGCGTTTGTGCACATGTACACCAAAATAACAGAATTCCTGTTGGTTATAATTATTGACTGTAAATTAAAAAGTTGTCCGGCTTGATGAGAACAATACAAGTCCTGAGTTTGGTGACTGTATGAAAAACGAATCCCCCACTTTTGTCAAAAGTGCCTTCTCCATGCTTATTTTTGAGCTTTTATCAATGCCTAACGGTCAATAACTCTGATGTGTATGTCGAGTTTCCTGAAATTCTAAGCATGTAATTGCCTAAAAACATCCGGAAAAGAAAATTTAAGTTTGACACATTGCTATGGCAACAGCATTTAAGATATTAAGAATCCCTTCAGAGCTTTACATCTGCCATGTCTTGACATTATTCTGATGAAGTCTGAAGCAAATCCGGTGAAAGGGTGATTTTAAAGCAATTGTCAATTGGTGGCACTATAACTTTCAGTCATAAAAGTCAGATCTATGGGATCAGCTGCATACAAGGAATAAACTGCTGAGGTTTGATCAAAATCAATGTTAGCTAAATCATAACACACTTCTTGTTTCCCTTTTTGTCATAAATTCATTGCTTTGCCATGGCCAAACCATTTGAGATATTAAAACTCCCTTCACAAATTATCATCCTCACTGTCTTGAATTCATGTTGTCCAAGTTTGGTGGCAATCAGATGAAAACCCTTGAAATAGTAATAAAAGTTTGATGAATGTGCTTTTTACAAAGCTTTCAATAGCCAACTTCCTGTTGGGCAGAGCTAATGACACACAGTGTGATAATTATCTGGCTCAATGAGATCTATGTGTCCCGAGTTTTATATGTATACGTGCAAGTATGTATGAGATATGCAGCAAGTTTTCTGCCCCCTTGTGTCACGCCCAGGTCCCAGCCTCTGTGGCGTCCTAAGTTTTTGAGCATGTTAAGGACCCGTTGTTTGATTCAACATAAAATTTATTACATATACTCTTTTGGACCATGAGGGTGAGTAAATGATGACAAAATTTAAATTTTTGTGTGGGTGAACTATACGCTTATAATAATAATTATTCTTATAACTATGGAAATATGAAATTATTTCTTTAATGAAATACTCTGAATGATAAACTAAAACTGGCAGTAGGTGGTTTTAATGATTTAGTCATCGAGTCATTTATTCATTCATTTGATTCGTTCAAATGGCTGATTCATTCAGGAGTGAAGTAAATGGTTCTCTTTATGAGTGGTCCATTGGTTCATTAGGCTTGTTCGACTTGAAGCAGATCATCACCATCAGAAGGTTACTCTGGAAATGTAATAGGTTACATATTACAAGTTACCCTATTTAAAATGTAATAAGTAGTGTAACTTTTAATTGTTGATTACTTTTGATTACTTTTCTAAATTTATAATATTTTCAACTGTTAATCATTTTGAAACATTTAAACCAGGCAGAGTTAACCTTACAGTAACCTTACTCTTCATTATTTGAATTAAGATTGTAATAAGTAAGTAAGATGTAATATACATCTTTATTTTGCGATAACAACTGGCTGGATGTACATTTATCCCCCTTAATACACAGCTGCTTGCCACAAAAGTAAACAATGAAACACAAAACACTGATCTGAGTTGAAATATTTGAATACAAAGCTTCCATGAAGAAAGCAGTTGCTAGCAAGTGGCAAGTTCAAACTAGAAGGACATTTAAGGGATATGGTGCACTCATACCACCTTTATTATGCAACATTTCACCACATAAATAAGTACTAGTACTTAAGTACTAGTTTGTTAGTTATCTTATAATCCATTACAGTGTACTAAACAAAATGGCAGCAGCTGCGTTCGTATTTAAATCATTTTTAAATCATTATATTAATCAGTTTTTACATTTTACATTTTTTGTTTTATTGTTGTGATCATTGTTTTTATGATTGTTCTACTTCCTTTTTTGTGATTATTGTTTTTATTATTGTTTTTATGATTATTCTACTTCCTTTTATGTAAAGCACTTTGAATTACCTCTGTGTATGAAATATGTTTTCGTTAACAAGACGAGACGGGACGAGAATGTTATCTGAGGACTACCGGACATTGAAAATACATCTTATAGGCTTACTGTCCTCTTTCAAAATATGCGTCTCTGTCATTAGATTGCTATTGGATAAGGAGCGTTTGCATGTCTGGTCTCAGTATGGGAATGGAAAGATAGGCTAACAAAACGCGAACTTGCGATCTGAAACAATGGCCTCAGCACCTGAAGGATTAGGGATAGAGTCACCAGATGTCCCGTTTTCCCCAGTAGTCACAATTCGTTGTTGATTAACTTAAAGTTAGTGAAGGCAGGATAGGCGTAATTGCGCTGATAGACAAACACCAGAAGTGCTCCCTCTCACGCAGGCTCCACTTCTTCTATTCTCAGACAGCGCGCAATCGGTTCTCATTGTTCAAATGCACACACAGTAGTCTAAATGTCTATCATGTTGAGTATCTCACGAAAATTATGTAAGTTATGGCTTAAGTGAACGTAAACAGGTGGATAAAAAGTGAATGTGTCAGTATTACATGCATGCCTTCCATCTTAAAGGGACAGTATTCCTAATTAAATACCTATATGCAGTGATGGGAATAACGGCGTTATAAATAAACGGCGTTACTAACGGCGTTATTTTTTCAGTAACGAGTAATCAAACGAATTACTGATAAATAAAATACTAAAATACGGCGTTACTATCATTTATTATAATATTATTATAATTTTATTTTTCAGTTCATCTGAATGGATGCGCAGCGTACCTGTATTTGACGAGCTGTAAACTCTAGTGTGAAGGCACACGACTAGCCGTCACTTTGTTTCACACACCCAAAGAAACATACAGAGCGACAGAGTCTTATACCATGCAGAATTGACGCGCTACGTGTAAACGATATTCCTTGTTGTATTTTCCTCTCAAAACAACGCAGCTCCTTTAGAATACTTCAGCTTTTAAGAGCTGCTGGTTTCTCCGGTAGTAGGCGGAACTAATGTGCAAACAGCAATCTCATTGGCTGGCGCTCAACTATTATCGTCCCTGTTTTGATTACAGCAAATCAGTTCGTGACAACTACAGTAGATACTGTAACATTTGTTAAAGTTACTTACTTGACGATGCTAAGTTATAATAAGTAAAAGTACAAGTATAATAATAAGTACACCTTTTTCATACTGTTAAAGGGATAGTTTTCCCAAATTCAATCCTTGATTCAAATTTATCATAAGCTTTGATTTGGTCTAAAGAATGAATGATTATTTTTGTTTGAAGACTAAAATAGCTACCAAAATAAATGTTGGTAACTGCAGTTTGACTAAAAGTAATGACTAAAAGCTGACAAAAATGCAATGACTTTTCGTCAACTAAAACTAGAATCAAATGACTAAAAGGTGACTAAGACTATTAAGCATTTTTGTCTCAAGATAAAGACTAAGACTAAATAAAAAAATGCCTGTCAAAATTAAGTGTTTTCCTCTTATAGAAAACCATTAAAAAGAAAACGTTTAACGTGGCTTAATGGTTGAAGACAGTGATACTGTATAAAAGTATCACTTGGTTTGGCACAAACTATTTTACCCTTTATTGCACTGTTATTTTTGTCATGATTTCCCTACTGTGCCTAATAAAGCAGAAGCCTCACACATTTACAGAAAAAAAGCTTACTTTTGCATTGAAAAATAAGGTGGATAAGTTGTTGCCACAGTAGCGGATTTCTACCGTTCCATCTCTCACTGTAGCCAGCACAGCTACAGCCATGTCTACTCTTTGGTGAATGTATTAAGCAATGTAATAAGTGTAGAGGATAAAAAATTAACCCAAAGTATCGATCTCATCAGGTTAGTATTGATCCAATACCAATACCAACGTTGGTATTGATACTATCGATATTAGGATCGATCCACCCACCCCTAGAGACCAGACCACTTTACATGTTTTTGAATTGCTCTCGCATTACTTTGATGTCATACACTGATTGGTCTGTGCAGTGCTACTTCAAATCCAACGAGCCTAACTGTTCAGCCAGTTCGTTCAAAACATGGATTAAGAAACAAAATGCAGGTGTGTGTTGCTCAGAAACAAACAGTTCTGCCTATTATTTTAAACAATATTGTGTCTAAAATAATACACTATTAACTTATTATTTATTTAACTGTTGTATAAGATCAGTTATCAGTATCACATTTGCACTGGTGTGATATTGCACTTATTGCTCGTTTGATATTGCTTAACTATATGATATAAATATGAGACAAAAACTCAAACAGGAACATTTTTGACATTTATCATGAATTTTAGGAACATTCTAACTATGTTCTCTAGGCTCCATCATGCAGTGAGTTATTGCCCTGTCTCATATTTGTCATCAATCAACTGTATGAAATATCAGATGACCCACATAGGTCTGGGGCAGGACAAGTGCATTAAAATAATTAATCATTTTAATGTGTTATTTTTCACAGTAATTGATGTCATTAACAGGTTAATACTCCGGCCCTATATACATATATATATATATATATATATATATATATACACACACACTGTAATAACGTTGCATACATGAAAGAGTAACTTTTTACATTGGGTCCTCAGGACATGGGTCAGCCACAAGGCACACCCAAATAAGGCCCTGAGGTGAGCTCAGTCATTAGCACAGTCATGTTTCATCGTCCCCAATGTCCTGGGGAGTCTGTCGACTGCTGACAGCTCAAACAGACAGCATTAATGAGGTTAGTTTGGAAAACACTGGCAGCTAACTAATGTCAAGTCAGAGTACATCAGCTATCCATATAACCTCTTGTGGAGCTTTGAGGCTGTGTGCTAATACTCTGCTTTGTGTCTTGTAAACTGCCATTCTCAAGTTATTCACTGGACCAGTTGACTAAACTACCAGCAAAAACTACCACTAGACATGCTTTTTCCATAAAAACCACAGTGTTACAAATATGTGCGTGGCAGTACAGAAACCCTAAGAGGCCAGGCAATATTATTATTATTTTTTTTTTTGTCTTCTCATGATTTTGCCGTACAGTCACCCGACAGGAGACTCTTACCACACCCACAGTCAGCCCATCTCATGGCATTTTGGAAATCTGCAAAATTGTTAGTTTGGTATATCGCAATACCAATGACATGGGAGGAATTTTATTTTTGGCCGAGGCTGGGTAAAAGTGAATGGGCACTTTAACTTATTAGGGTCCCTCACAAGCCTGCATATACTTATAGCCAAAATCAAACTAACAGAGTCAATAATCAGGTCATTTTAAATATTCTATCCTTTGTTTTACTGTAATTTGTAGTAAAACACATGCACATTACAGCAAAAACTACCACAGGACATGCTTTTTACCTATGGAGTACAATGTTGCAAATGTGTGTGACAGTACGGGAGCCCTAAGATATCATTGCTAACGCTATGGGGAAAACCTTCCTCTGAGAATACTGAAGCCCTACTGAATAATGTCAGTTTAGTACACTGGTCAGTGATGCTCAAAGCATGACATGGAGGCTGGTCCAGCACCTATAAAGCCGTACTGAAACTTTCAGGAGAGCCACTCTGCTCTGTCTGATTAAGATAACAGTGGAAGACGACAATGATGTGTCAGGACAAGATCTTGGTCTGTGCCCATTCTCCACCCAGGAGAAACAATCTAAAGCTATGCAACACTTTACTCAAGATTAAAGATAGTTACGTAAAACAGATCCTCTTGTGACTAGCCAGGGCACTGGTTTATTTCAGTGCATCATATAGCCCCTCATCACAGGCTCTTCCTTGAAATTTGCTTTTAAATGCATGCCATAATAGCTTATGTTCCTTCCCTTGGGCCTGTTCCTAGCCCCACATACTTTCACACAGTCTGTGGATGTAGCACTCTCCTCCAAACAGACAACACGGCAATGGTAGTGTACTTAAATCACCAGCGGGGGAGTCAAGTCACGGCCCTTAAAGAAGCTACCTCCTTCTATGGGGCAGCCAACATCTTGCATCGATTTGGGTAATATATATGCGAGAATGCTCATTGCTTAGTGTTCTTCTCCCTGATGCAATCCTCTCTGGGAGTTGATACGCTCACACATCAATGGTTGATTGTCCCCAAATATACTGATATGAAACTCTAGATGGCACAGTCCGATAGGTCTAACTCAATCTGACCTAATGACATCAATATCACATGGAACAGCTGATTGGTTCTATCCTGTATCAGTAGCCAATGAGCTCGCTGCTCATCATTCAAATATACGACTAGTGCTTGCTGTAGCAGTTTGCAGCGTACTTCAGAAACAGCTGAAATCAACATCTAAGATTATTAAATGCTCTTTTAATCCATATCGCTGTGTAGCTTGTGTGGTCTGCCTAATTGAATTAAAAAATGAGAACCCATAAGCAAGTTTAAATTAAGTGTCACGTTAGCAATTTGCACTGTATGCAGGAGCGAAGTATTAGGCATATTAGCAGCAGCATTTAGCATCTGTGTTTATACAGCTGGAGCAAAATGCAGTTTATGCATGTTATCGCTCTGAGGACATTGCTGATAGTAACGGACATGAAAACAGGTTAAATGAAATAAGCATTTTTGTGTATGCATTTCAACTGGGGTTCGCCATATACATCGCAGTAATCTTAATGTTCACAGTTATTTCTATAGTTATACTTATTGTCCATCTTATCAATGCACAAACATGAATTAACGAGCTGTTACATTGCCGCTGGAACTGATGAAATGGAGAAAGTAACAGCAGTTATCAAATGACTAAATTATGATTTTGCTCAGGTGGGTGCTGGGGTCTTATCTATCAGATTGCAGTGTATATACATTTTGTTAATTAACATTACACATAGTGTGCATTTAATTAGTGTTAAGCCAATCAGCGTGGTAGCCCAGGCACACATAGTCATAGGTCACCATTATTAATCCAGTCGGCGTTGTAGCCAAGGCTCACATAGTCATAGGCCACTATTATTAAGCCGGTCAGCGTGGTAGCCAAGGCTCACATAGTCATAGGCCACTAGTGTTAAGCTAGTCAGCATGGTAGCCCAGGCACACATAGCCATAGTCTGGTCAGGTCTGAGCTCGTGTACGCAAGTTTTTTAGTTAACCTGAATTTGCGTTCAGCATAGAGAATTTCAGAGAACTGTATAATGATAGCATTTTGTTCATTTAGATTATTTTCCTGGCTGAAAAACAAAAGTTTTTTTTTTTATTCTTTCAGGGTGTTAGATTTATATGTGCAAATAGCAGCATAAACAAGAGACCATGAGGATTCAAACATCGTCGCATCACCCACCTGCTGCGCTTTGGTGAATGGAGAAAAACTGAAATTACAAAAGGAATAAAATAAATAGCTAGCCTTCACAAAATATATTTCTATTAAATAATTGACAGATTTACAAAAGAAAAAAAAAAAAAAACTTTGATTAACGTGGATAATTGGACCATGAGTGAAGTACAAAGACTTGTATACGTCATGGATAATACATTTTTTTAATGTCTAAATATTTTTATTTTATTTTTTATTTTGCATTTCAATAACATCATGGATAACAGTTTAGCAACCAAATGTAAACTCTAGGGACATCGCTTCTAAATCGGGGTATTTTTAGATATTTAAATGACGATTGTTTTCAGCCGCCAGATTTATCAACGTACGATCATTTACGACGGGACTGGCAGAATACAAATTTTTCATGAATCAAATATGAACTCTGTTGTAAGTTGATTTATGCGCTCGTTTCTTAGTTAGATTGAAAAATGAGGCCCACTGTGAAAAATGATGGCACTTGGGCGAATTGCTCCTGTTTGCCAGATTTGGGCCACAAGCAAGCCAAAGGAAGGTCCAATGTCAGCCATGCATAAACCAAATAAAGCAAAACTGGCCCAAATATGGGCCAAATTAATTTTAGTTCTGGTCCAGATCCGTTGATAAATGTGGCAGCTGAAAACAATCGTCATTTAAATATACAACACCTTGCTCCGGCCCACATACTGTAAAGAATAATGGCACTTGGGTGGTCCGCTCCTGTTTGCCAAATTTGGGCCACAAGCAAGCCATAGGAAGGCAACATGTCAGCCATGAAAATAAATAAATAAAATAAACCATAATTGGCCCAATCTGGACAACACTAATTATAATTCTGGCCCAGATCTGTCCCAGATCCAACAACTTACTCCGGCCCACATACTGTTTAGAATTATGGCATTATTATGGTATTATTATTATTATTATGGTATTTTAGGTGTGAACCACTCCTGTTTGCCAGATTTGGGCCTCAAGTAAGCCTTAGCATTGCTGCATGTAAGCCAACCAAATAAACCAAAACTGGCCCTAATGTGGGCCACAATTAATTTTTATTATAACCCTGGTCTTCCTTACATTCCCCATGTGGCCCACATTCTGCATGGAATGGTGGCATTTTGGCAGTGGCCCACAAGCAGGCCACTGCACAGCCACATTTTAGCTAATTATGAACCAAATAAACCATAAATATACATGATCTGGGCCGCACTAAGCCTCAAGTAAGTTGCATCGACAATACTCAACATACTGTAAAGAGAAATTTAAAAATGCCCTCGATAAACGTTCAAATAAGTTCCAGAAATATGTCCTACTTCGTAAAATCATCACAACCCAAGTTTTGCACAAGCAGCAATTCAAATGTCACAGATGTCAGAGCTACGAGTTGTAACCACCTGACCACCTCAGATTCATTAGGCGCCATGTTTAGGCATTGATAGTGTGATAGTTCTGCGTCCAAGTTTAAAGGGTGTGAACAGCTCCCAGTAAAACATCACGTGTTGTCATCTCAAAATTTACGGTAATTACGATATGACATGAATGCAGCATAAGTAATCAGACCAAACAAGGATAATTAACTAGGCACACCTGAACAGAACAATACAATCAACACCACAAGGCAAACGGTGCAAAAGAAAAAAAAAAGTCAAAATTAACAGAAAACCTGACAGTTACAGAGATCATTATGCACTTCTGTTTTTATGTTGCACAGTACACATAAAAACTGCCATCAAAAGCATGTTTCAAAAAAATAAATTGCTGTTGCTATACTGTGTTGCATACTCTGATCCCACTAAAAGTAGCCACATTTTATTGGGCCATATTTACAATTTAAAACTTCCATTTCAATTTGCCAGTGTCAAGTACTACATCCAAACCAGAAGTGGCCCTCATCTGTTTTATAATATATGCCAAATGTGGGACAATTTAGGCTTACATACTGATTAGCTAATGCTGACTGTGCCATACATTTGCAAAAAGTGGCCCAAAGTGTTATTAATTATTTGGGCAATATTTGTCATTTCATATGCAGGCCACTTTTGGCTCACAGCCATATTAGCCAGTGCTTGCTGTGCCCTTTCTTTGCCAAAACTTGCCCAGATACGTTTTAGGATAACTGGACCACATTTGTGGCATCATATGCAGGCCACTTTAGGCTCACAGCCATATTAGCCAGTGCTTACTGTGCCCTTTCTTTGCCAAAACTGGCCCAGATAAGTTTTAGGATAACTAAAACTTAGTTATCCTGGTGGTTAAAACTTCAGTATTTTGTACGCATGTCCTGCTATGTCATATTTTCTAATGTTAAGACTGCACCACTGTCTTAATATTTTTCATAAATGTTTCCATTTTCTCTTGTTTTAGGACTATTCTGAAGAAAATGGATCTGCTGGGGAAGGACTTAAAAAAAACACAAGCAAGCAAATTAATACACACATTTTTTCAAAGTGTGTGCACTTCACTTTGGGACACAAATATGTTTATGTGCAGTGGTGGAAAGAGTACTAAAAAATGTACTTCAAGGGGAAATCCACTTCCAGAACAAAAATTTACAGATAATGTACTCACCCCCTTGTCATCCAAGATGTTCATGTCTTTCTTTCTTCAGTCATAAAGAAATTATGTTTTTTGAGGAAAACATTTTAGCATTTTTCTTCATATAATGGACTAAGTTTGAACTTCCAAAATGCAGTTTAAATGTGGCTTCAAACAATCCCAAATGTGGTTGTAAACGATCCCAGCTGAAGAAGAAGGGTCTTATCTTCTAAACCAGGGGTGGCGAACTCCGGTCCTGGAGAGCCGCTGCCCTGCAGAGTTCAGCTCCAACCCTAATTAAAACTCACCTGCCTGCTGCTTTCTAGTAACCCTTCAGACCTTGATTAGCTTGTTCAGGTGCGTTTGATTAGGGTTGAAGCAAAACTATGCAGGGGTGCAGCTCTCCAGGACCGATGTTCGCCACCCCTGTTCTAAACGATCTGTTATTTTCATTTAAAAAATACAATTTAAATACTTTTTAATCTCAAATGCTCATCTTGTCTTGCTCTCCCTGAACTCCAATCGTATTTTCTCCCTCACTTTGTTTTGGAAGTGGACTTCTCCTGTAAGTAAAAGTATTGCTACTTAATGAATAACTTACTTGAGTAAAAGTAAAAGTACTGAAAAATAATATGACTCAAGTAAGAGTAAAACATTAATTTCATAAATTGTCAAGTCTGGTGCTGTGCTAAGCAAATATACCAACTATCTCTGTTGCCAGGAACAATTATTTTATAACTCATTTTGTAAGTAAGTAAGCCCACCTAAGATTATGTGAATGTTTTTAAGACGGGCACAAGCAGAGAAGGGTAAGTGAGAGGTTTAAACAAAGAGATTAGTTAAAACAGTGTGAATAGAAAGGCGCCCATAAAAAAAAAAAAGCAATGTGGGGTACAGGTAAGATTGGGCATTATTTGAATTTTCATGATTCTGATACCAACCTGCTTATCAATTCCGATTCTTATTAATTCCTAATTTGGATTCCAATAAGATAAAAAAAAAAAAGATCTTTCATTGTAGCTGAATATGAACGAAAATCAACAGGATAAAGAACACTTACACAAGGATGGGTGTAGATCAGAGAAAACAGCACGCAAGTCTTCTTGTGCTTGGATTGTTTAAAATCACATTAATGATGGAATGATGGAGTTGCATGTGTTACACTATGTTTGTCATACACCGATTACATTACTTACCCACCGCGGCACCACCCCCACTGTCGTTTTGCTTTTTATAGAGATAAAAATCATTTAGTTCAGTTGGAAAATGCATCCAACTCAAGCTGCAGGAGTTAGATTTACCTGATTACAGGTCGAAAGGAGAGATGACTGACAAGACCACGATGGAGGTGGAGGATTTGCTGCTCACCAGATCCTGAGCTCACTGACATATCTGACCTTGTAAGATGTGCTTTCTTTACACAGAGTGCGGGTGATCACGAAAACGAAAGTGAAAGTGAACAGGAGCGCTCATTCAAAAGATATTTAAATACTCCGCCTGTTGATAGCGGCTCCCTGATGCTCAAAAATTATGTACAATATTAGAGTGTTTGTGAAGCCGGTGAGACTGGACACAATAATGGAGTCTATAATGGTCAGAAATTCAGTGGGGACAGGATTAAGAAAAGAGTCCCGAGCTGGGCTCTAATAACATGCATACAGTGAATGGCGACTGTAGAAAGAAAAAGCAGAATCATTTTAGGCAATCTTGAAAACCCGGCCAGACCCATTTTTTTAGGTCCAAAAAGAGGACATGTCCGGGAAAAAGACGACGTATGGAGACCCTATTTCAGCTTTGTACATTTAGTTTAACTGCACTGTTAAAGAGAGCGAGCTTTACTATTCAACTGAACTGTGCGCATGCATTTTAGACACTTACATTGATCTTGCTCCATCCATGCAATAACTGCATCCTTCTATCAACCAAGTTTTCTATTTACTTAAACTGCTGAGTGCTCTGGTGATATCAGTGGAATGACCCATTTCAGGAGCTGTCAAAATTACAAATTAAAAATCAGAAATGCTAACAATGCTGATTCAAAACGCCAATGCCAGTGATTGACAGTCAAAGTAACTGCTAGACAGCTTGTACAGAGTAGAAAACATTTCTTCGAGCTTTGTGATAAAACAGGGAAGCTTCTATAAGTCAGGTCAAGTCACTATTATTTATATAGTGCTTTTTTTATAATGAAGATTGTGTCAAAGCAACTTAACAGTAAAACAGGGAAATAGTGTGTCGTAACAGTGTTCTGGCCAGACGAAACCAGCAGTTTAATTCTAGGCTGCAAAGAAGTTCTAGTGCTTGGATTTCCCCATTCTTGAGGCAAATTTGGCTCAAGATCTGGGTGGCCCCATTACCGAATTAGAAATATTGGAAGCAATTGGGTCCATGCACTCCAGTAAATCTCTGGGTGAGGATGGCTTTACGACAGAGTTCTACAGAGTGTTTAGATCTTCTCTAACCCCTATATTAGCAGCATTGTATAATGATTCTTTTAAACTAGGCAGTTTCCCACAAACTATTACTGAGGCCGCCATTTCCCTCATCCTTCAAAAACATAGGGGGCCAGGTACACCAACTGTACGTAAGTTACAACTTAGCCTAGTTCTGAAGCAAATGGGCACATTTTAGTTACAACTTACACACTACTACATATTTTTCCATCGGCACCATTATACTTTGTTAAAGCGTAACTCTACATATAAATTAAATATTTATGGAAGCGTCCAGTCAGGAGTAACGGTTGGAATAAAATAGCTGAATGAGTGCACTACATCAATATGCTCTTCTTTTACCCGACAACCTTTAATCCTTTAGGACATATATGATGTTGCTGACATTTTCACTCACATACATATTAAGAGAGAGAACAATATGTCAGTAAGCTTTTAACTGTTGTATTTGAAGACTTCAACGCTCCCCACCCCTGAATTAGGGTAAAGGCCATAATATGCAACTATGCATTACTTTACGGAGGGCTTAAAAAACTATTATGTAAGAACTTACCCTACCAAAAGCATTCAGAAGGTTATACCATCTCCAAGATCAAACAGGTTTTTGTCCTGGGAGGCATTCTTTTTTTAATACAAAGAGGCTTCTCTATATTTTGTTCTCCTTCCAGTTATTATTTCCTTAGATCCTGAGAAAGCATTTGATAAGAGTTGGGTGGAACTATTTTTTTTTTTTTTTTTAGAAAATAGAAAATATTTGAAAAATTATAGATCATAGAAAAATCAAATCATAGAAAAATTGGCTTGGGGTCTAATATTATCTCTGGCTTTATATATATTATATGGCTTCATTATACTTTACCTGCTGCCTCGGGTACATACGCATGGCATACAGTCTTTCATTTTCATAGAACTACTGGCAATATGGCTTTGGAGGCAGCTGAAGGTATCCCCCGTTCTGGGTTAACTCATAAACGTTCTCTTTATAATTTAATACTTTATGTCTCTAACCCTTCTTACTCTATTCTTTCTGTTTTTGAAGACTTAGACAAGTTTTACCATCTATCAGGCTATAAAATTAATCTGCGAAAAGTTAACTTTATCCTGTAAACCCTGCAGCTAGAGAACTTTAATTCTCCAGTTTCCCTTCAAATTATCCTAAGTTTTAAATACATAGGAATTTAGACAGCATAATATGGCCATTCTTTTGGGGGGGGGGGGGTTGGGGGGGGAACACCACAGCTTAACAAATCTATTCTTAAACTCCCTAAATCTAAGGTGGCCTTTCTCCTCCAAATTTCCAGCATTATTTCTGGGCGTGATGATATTAGAAAGATTTTATACTGGATTAACTCCACTTACCAAAAGAACGCCCATTCTGGGTCCATTCTGAAACTGAAACCTCTTTAACTAAATACGATTTGTGTTCTGTTAGCACTTCTAAGCTTCTGTTGGTTGCATTGAATCCGGATTTAGATTTTTATTTATTTTTTTGACCTGTATGAAAAGAAATGCCAAGTTTAATCTACTCAATAGATTGAATGAACCCTATTTCATTTCTTTCAGATCAGACATTTCTTGCAGAAACTTTTAAATCATCCCCAAAGAATACAGATTAGACAAGTTTTTAAATCTTAAACCCAATGATAAACATCCTATCTCAGTAATTTATAGTTAATACTTTGACACCTCATCTTTCAAGGCATTTGAAAGAGACTTGAGAACTAGACTTTCTATTTCTATTTTAGATGGCCGGTGGTCATATATCTCATACTGGGAACACCCTTTCAGTTTGTGCCAGGTATGGTTTTATACAATGCAAGGTACTTTATAAATCTCACCTGACAAATGCACAATTATCTACATTTTCTTTTTTTTCTGTACAAGAGTTATGCTTGTTATTATTATAGACAAGCTCCAGCAGATCATGTACACATGCAAAATGTCTGTGGCATTTTGTTGTTTGCTGATCAGTTTGGTGTTAATGTTAATTAATGTTTTCATGCCAGGTGTTTAAAGAAAGTCTGACAGAATAGAAAAGGATGAACCAGACCATATCCGATGCTGATATAATATCTTGTGCCTGCACAAAACCACATTTTCTCCAGTCTACTGTGTGTTCTGTTTCTAGCACTGAATAAATCACAGTAATAAGGTAAAATATTTGTACAATTTAAAATAACTTTTTAAAATATATATTTAAAATGTTATTTATGTGATGACAAAGCTGAATTTTCAGTTCTGCATAATATATGTAACATTTGTAATATTTTTATAGAAACATTTTCAGATTTGTTGATGAATATGAAGTTCAAAAGAACAGCATTTATTTGAAGTAGATTTTTTTGTAATAATCTTTACTGTCTTTACTTTAAGTCTTTAAGTCTTTACTGTCACACTTCAGATCAGTTTAAATGATCCTTGCAGAAAAAAGTATATATAAATACATACATACATACATACATAAATCCTTGTTTTCTATTCTTAAGTGGAAACAGGTTTCCATGATTTGTGAAACAGATGATAACTTCAACTGTACAGTACCTTCTGTCCTGGAGGGCCCTCAGGTCCCTGGAAAGAGAAAATCACAAAGGAATTAAAACATGTACCAAACTGAACCAACTAAATCAGAGCAGTTCTAAGAGGAACGATCTTCTACACTGCATGGGCTTTAACTTGTTCTTTTTCTGCTAAATAACTAGTGTAACTGCTTAATGAGGCCTGAATGATATTGAATGATATTCAAAATCTGTTTTCTGAATATCCTTTCCACAATATGATTTTTCAGTATATTAAACTGAGCACAAGAAAGTAGTAAGCGTGTCCTTAAATCTAAACCCAAAAAGAAAAGAAAAAAATTTCTTTGTCTGATTTGTTTAAGCATAGATGCGAAACCAACCATCTGATTAGCACAACAAAGCATTCCCATAACAGATATACATTAAATTGTTATGCAAAATAACCATCACATTAGGTCATAAAATCAAAAACAATGCAAAGCCTAGATCTGCCCCCAGATATTTGCCCAAAAACACATTACAGGACTTGGCCCTGAGCTGTGAAAGGGCACCATGCCTCCTCTTTATCCTACCACACACACAATGCCAAAGCACATGCTCATCTGGCTTGGCTGGATTTGGCTCATCACAGCAGTTCTCACTGCACCAGAATTTCAACAATCCATACTCCCCTTTCAGACTTCCCTTCCAAAATATTTAGTCTGTATAAAAATACAACCTATAATATTTAACAGTCAAAATTTGTTCCATTTTATTTCACTTTGCAAATTCGCTTCCACAAATTTAGTGGTTAAAATTCAGCAAAATATTCTACATTGCACATCCTGGAAATGTAGGGATAGCAGTAGAGTACTGATGCATAATCTCCATCTGCTGTTAGTCACTCACCAGCAGGTGGTTCAAGCAGGTGTTGACAAAGAACAAAGCAACAGGTAGAGCAAGACATTTACTCACATAAACTGATTTGCCGAAATGTAGTAAGCAGTAAGTACACAGTAAAAATAGATGGGTTATTTTTTTAACCCAATAGATGGGTTACACATATTGGGTCACTATGTTGGGTTATTTTCTAAAACGTTGGGTTATTTTTTAAACATCGTTGGGTTGTTTTTAATAATAACCCAGCGTTGGGTTTAATTGGTTCCCGCGGCGACAGTTCAAATTTTAACGGACGACGGTGACTGACGACAGAAGAAGCTGCTGCTGCATCAGTATGAGGTGAGTAACAGGGTTTTGATAACTCTTATAACATTATACTTATAAGAAGAACGTGAAATCCACTTCAAAATTGAACTTTTGTTGTTGTATGTTTGTTTTTTAACGAAGTTGTAGTTTCCTTTAGTCAGTGTATTGTAACGTTACTGCGGAGAATGAGCTCCATTGTAAACGAATAACTTCACATTAACGTTACCTTAGCTGTCCCAGTTAGGCCGCTAGCAGTAATAAAGTAAATTAAAATTAGCAGAAAGTTGTAAAACTGTTTAGAGATGTATTACAGTAACCTAAAGTTAATAATGTATGGTGAAATGTATATAGGACTACTTATGTTACTGAAATCACCGTCTACCATTACTACAGGTTTAGTATTATTTTACAGGTGATGAAGGGTTCTAGACGTACAGTTTCTGACTACAGTTTGTTTGGTCGCACTAATGATTATCACATTTAACGTTATATATAGGAAATGGCTAATGCTAAATGAGACATTGGTGTTGATTTGAACCGCGCCGCACGGATCATTCAACTTCGGTCCAGTATGTAAGATTCGCTCAGCGGCAGCTCAGAGAGATGCGCTCAAATTCGGCGAATTCTCTGTTAGAAAAGTCTAAAAATAATCACATTTTCCCAAAAGAAAGACGTGATGGGAGAAACGAAGCTTTTCAAAGTTTCGAATCAATTAAACGAATCGCTTCGCAAAATGATTCACTGCTTCCAATCGTTCGTGACACAACGGCGACGCCTGCTGGTCAAAACAGGGCAAGCGTCAGTTGTTTGGAAAGCGAGCACTAATTGGAATAACACTAAATGTGTTTTTATGGTTTATTTATGTTGAATATTGTTATGCATATATTAGAATCGCCTCTACTTACAGCCATTTCTCATATAAAGCTATGACAGATTTGCATGTTTTTTTTAAATGTGTACTAAATGTGTTTATACTTATTTTTAGACATTGGGTTCTTCAGTGAAGGGAAAACTACAACACTGGAATCTCATACATTAAACATCCACATGCCAATTAACTGAAATATTTCAAGGTAAGTAAACTATTTATATTAGTGATCCATATACATTACCAGTCAAAAGTTTTTGGACAGCAAGATTTTTAATGTTTTTAAAGAATTCCCTTCTGTCTAAGCCTGCATTTATTTGATCCAAAATACAGCATTTAAAATAACTGCTTTCTATTTGAATATATTTTAAAATGTAATTGTCCAGTCTTTTCAAAGCTTTTAAAATAGAAAGCAGTTATTTAAAATAGTAAAAATATTTCACAATATTACTGCTTTTACTGTATTTTGGATAAAATAAATGCAGGCTTAGTGAGTAGAAAAGAATTCTTTAAAAAACTTTAAAAATCTTACTGTTCAAAAACTTCTGATTAGTAGTGTAGGTTTTCCAACAATTATGAAAAAATGTTTCTAGTTTATCTGTAAAATGTTTCTTCTTCTGCTTCATCTTATCACAGAGGAAGGAGTGAATGAAGGAAGTTTTATGCGACCGGATGACACCAGCATTTCTGAACTCCAAGAACTCCTCCCAAGTTTTAGCATTTTCAACAGTGAAGTAGTGGAACAGAAGACCTTACTACAAGCAGTGGATCTGTGTTTCAGACATTTCTACATGTCCCCCAAAGCTCCTCTGCACCCATTTGCAGCACACAGTCTTTAATGTTCCAGGAGTTCTTTCAACACATTACCTCTTCCTTAGAAACTTTGTATCTATTGATCTGTAAAACTTTTTATGTTGCTGATTATCAGCAAGTCCAGCAGCCAGCAGATTTACTTTGTTTTATTATTATTATTATTATTATTATTACTTGTGTTTATGATTTTTTATTTTTGTTTTATTGATAAAGGTTTGTATATTATGTTTGTTTTATTTGTGCACATTTGTGTATGTGTTGATATAAATAAATATGAATTGATACACATTTATGACCCTGGACAACAAAACCGGTCATAAGTATCATGGGTACATTTGTAGAAATAGCCAAAATTGCATTGTATGGGTCAAAATTATCAAATTTTCTTTCATGCCAAAAATCATTAGAATATTAAGTAAAGATCATGTTCCATGAAGATATTTTGTAAATCTCCTACCATAAGTATATCGAAACTGAATTTCTTATTAGTAATGTATTGCTAATAACTTCATTTGGACAACTTTAAAGACAATTTTCTCAATATTTAGATTTTTTTGCACCCTCAGATTCCAGATTTTCAAATAGTTGTTCTATCCTATCAAACCACATATTAATAGAAAGCTTATTTATTGAGCTTTCAGATGATGTTTACATTTAAATACAAAAAACTCGACCCTTATGACGGGTTTTGTGGACCAGAGTCACATTTGTTGGTTTTGAATTCAGTGTACATCTTGAAAATATGTCAGTTGTGTGTGCATATTTGTGTTTTGAATGTATTATATTTTCACATTCTTGTACACTTATTTTGTAAACATTTGCAGTATGACTGTTTTACATTTAAAAATATATTTGTAAAAAAAATATTTGCATATTTAAATAAACAAAATATTTATTTGAAAACAAAGTAGTGTTATAGTGTATTTTTATTAAAATAAATAAATAAATAAATAAATAAAAACTGATATAAATGAATCTAAATAATTAACTCAACTGTTGGGTTACTTTTAACCCAACTGGATTTTAACCCAATTCATTGGGTTAAAATAACCCATAGATGGGAAGGTGCTATACCAACCCATAGTTGGGTTACTAGTTGGGTTATTTTTAACCCAACATTTTTTAGTGAGTATATGTTATGATTATCAGGGCCAGTATACATATGCGGAAAAATTGAGCAAGACAAAAGATGCGTTTACACTTCCAACGTCTGCACAGTTACTCTTTTCCTTGTGTTCCTTGTACCGCAAAGGAGATTGTAATATTATTTTACCCAACACAACATAGCCTACAGAACAAACATTACATCTGAGGAAGACATACAATGTATTGCTCTCGGTTCCTTAGTTTCCTTAACTTTAAATTATGGCCTCTGCAAAGCTGTGCTGTAATATTAGGGCTGCCCTCATACATTATACTGCAGGATTTTCCAGTGAAACTTAACATGAAAAACACTTAACATGGCTTAATGGATAATACAGTGATACTAAAAGACCAAACTCACTATACACCTTATGGATGATGCAAACTCTATAGGGGAGAGTAGGGTAAGTTGAGCCCATGGGCAAGTTGACCCACCCCCTGTATCTTGGCAAATGTACACTTTTACTGTCATGTGACCATGTATTTTAGAATAACACACAATTTCTGCCAGACTGTGAAAAGAAGAAACACATGAGAGGAGTGGAAGGGACCAATGTTAGGGAAAGTTACTTTTAAAAGTAATGCATTACAATTTTGCGTTACTCCCTGAAAAAGTAACTAATTATGCTACTAACTAATTACTTTTTTTATGGAAAGTAATGCGTTACGTTACTTTTGTATTACTTTTTAAATCTGGGCAGGGCTTGCTTCCTTGTTTTTTATATAAAACAATTCTAATGTAAAAGCCCTTTTACCCCAAAAGTGAAATGAATTCACCTCAGGCTGAAAGAAAAGTTCATTTATGCAGGAGATCAATCTTCAGCTATAAAACATTAAGCACAAATGTTAGCTTATTTAAAGTAATTTTTGCTTATTAGTATGGTTGAATTGCATCATTGAAGATCATCAGCAAACACACTGGTTAATAAAATGGGATTAAATACATAAAGGATATTTGTTTTATTTAACATATTTAATTATTGCAGGTTTGTGTCATATTCTGAGTTTGCATTTCACTGTTTTTATTCATTTTGAGAAATACTGAATCTGTTTTTTGTAAGAGAGATTAATTAATGCATGTTCACATTTAGTCTAGAATACAGTAACATCATGTTTACTCCCAATTTCCCGACAGGAGACTTACAAAAAGTAACTGCTGTTACTTATTTGAAAAAGTAACTCAGATATTTTCTTAGAAATTCAAAAGTAATGTGTTACTTTACTATTTACTTCGAAAAAAATAATATTATTACGTAACTCGCGTCACTTGTAATGCATTGCACCCAACACTGGAAGGGACCCACTTCCTTAAAATGCTTGTCAAAGTAAAATTTTAGCATAACAGATGTAATGGCTGTTACATCAAAGAAAATGTATCCAGATCTAAAAATATTTATGATGCATATGGGTGATTTGGCAACATATAAAACCATGCAAATCATTTAAAATAAATATTGGCCTGAATTGGTAAGCTAGCTATTTTTTCCCAAAATGCCAGCTATGGGGCAAGTGAGCCAAATGCTGTGGGGTAAGTTGAGCCAACACTTTAACTTATCCCACCAAGGCTGTGGTCTTTGGCTTCCTTGTTAGTGCACCTCCGATGCAAAAGACCGGGGTTCAGCTCCTGCTCGAAGCAGGGTACACTAGTGATGAACGCTTGAGACTGCAGTCTTTAATCTCCCGGAGACACAGGATCGAATCATCTTACGGGGACGGTCGTGGCCTAATGGTTGGAGAGTCTGGCTTGTAACCCAAAGGTCGCTGGTTTGATTCCCACACCAGCAGGAATTGAAGGTGGGGATTGTGAATGAACAGTGCTCTTTCCACTTTCAATACCACAACTAAAGTGCCCTTGAGCAAGGCACCGAACCCCCAGTTGTTCCCTGGGTGCTGGAGCAATGGCTCTAGATGTGTGTGTTTGTGTTCACTTCTCACTGCTGTGTGTGTGTACTTGTGATGGGCTAAAAGCAGAGGACCAACTTTGAGTATGGGTCACCATACTTGACAATAATATGTCTCACTTTCACTTTTCTATAAATGGGTATTTTAATTTGATATTGCACAACTGGTTTAGTTTATCATGTATATACACATTTATTTGTAATATCTGTAGTTCTCTGAGAACCTGAAGATGCTTTTATTACATTATAAACAAATGAGATCCGATCTAGGAAAACCCAACACAAGGTGAAAATTTTACCTTTTTTAGGTTTTATACCAATATGAAAGCTGGGTTCAAGCCCTTTCCAAAACTGTTTTTATTTTGTTCATAGCTTGAAAGTAACCAAAGTTATGGCTATCTTAATTTGGCTGATAGCTATGATTTTCAGGAATGGAATTTTGAGAAAAACAGCTTTAAAGTGAGGGCTTTCACTTTCACTTTACGGGTTTAACGAGAGCTGTCTGTCAAGTTAGGAGCGCCTAACTTAGGAACGTCTGTTTTCCGTTGTTTATCATGTGCATAGTCTCCGAACTTTTGATCACCCATTTTTATTTAGATAGCACCAATAAGGCAGCCTACCTTGTAGTAAAAGCGAGCGCAGCCCAACTGTTCGCGCACTGTGCATAAAACAGGCTGTCATCAAACTTCATCATCCGATCCTTCATCTCTGGATGTGAAATAGTCCGTTATAACATCGTTTAGGGCACTGACATTACCAAGATTGAGCAGATTGAGATGAGTAAAATCGGTTAAGTGAGCAGCTGCAGTACTTTAGACGGCATTGTTGCGCTCCGCCATTTCACGAAATTAAATAAATAAATAAATAAATAAATAAATAAATAAATAAATAAAATTTGGTTGCCATAGTTTACACAAGACTGGCGGAGAATGTGAATTGATACACCTTTACTAAATATGTTACGTGGTTTATTTTGATAGGTTAACTGTTTTTGTGGTGTTAAGGGAAAGAACCTCTACAGCGCGTTCTTACCATAATAGAAAGAAACAGTAATTTCTGCTTGCTGCAATAAATCACTATTTTTCTGCACTAAACAAGTGAATTTCGCCGAGATATTTTCAGAGATGACAGACAATATGTTATAGAATAATAATTTAATGAAAACCTAATTTTGCCAAAAAAATAAAATAAAATAAAATAAAATAAAAAAATGACATTCGACCTATTTTTCGAATTTCCTGAAAACGTCCCAGCTTCCATGCGAAGAATCTTTTGACTAAAATGTTTATTAGTTTCAGTGACATTTATTTATTTATTTTTTTTTATTCTAATTCGGTTTTTATGTAATTTTACATAAAATTACTATTACTATTATATTTTTTCAAAAATGTAAACAATTAAAGATTAAAAATTCATTTGATTCAAATTTTATTTGATTGGTTTTATTTTGTTTAAGAAAAGAAATATGACTGTTTGTAAAATTTAATTTAATTATTATTAAGTTAGCTTTTAAAAGAGGTAAATTAACTTAATAATTTCACATTGGTTTGAATCAGATTCAGTCAGATGGTCAGTTTTTACCCAGATGGTTCATCTTACCCACTGACTCGGGTCAGCTTACCCCTAAGGTGGGGCAAATTGAGTCACAGGAACACTTTTTTATAAGAAGCCATAATTTTAGAATCCTTTGTCATAGATACATTCTGATATTTTAAAATGATAGGACACATCCAGAAATTAATTTAGATACTTTCATAGTACTTCTGCTTCATTTCCCTTATCTTGAGGACCACAAGTATAAAAAGTAAAATAATGACAAAATTTAAAACAAAAAGGCATGCTGAATTACACTAATTGGAAAAAAAGCATACATTTCATTAACATTGCTTGAATCGCAAAAAAAAATATGGGTAAAATGCTTAACATTGCATAATTTGCATCCATATTCTGGGCTCATCTTCCTGCCTGTAGGGGAGAGTGGGGTAAGATGAGCCCAGAATATGGATGCAAATTATGCAATGTTAAGCATTTTACCCATATTTTTTTTTGCGATTCAAGCAATGTTAATGAAATGTATGCTTTTTTTTCCAATTAGTGTAATTCAGCATGCCTTTTTGTTTTAAATTTTGTCATTATTTTACTTCCATATATAACAGTCTCACACATCAGACAATTTTTCTTTGTCTGCTATCTGTGACAGCTCAGCTCATGCACAAGCTGGAATCAAGGAGATCTAATATAGAGCTACATTTGTGTTATTTTGGTGGCATTTGGCAATCAACAATGCCAAGACACCATTTCCTTTATGGAAAAATGTTTTTGGAACTGAGTGTCCATGAAGCAAAGATGGCAGCATTCAGAGGATGCATACACTACAAGCCAAACAACTGCCACTGAGATGAATAGGAATGCTAACAGCTTTCTTCTGGTATTAGAACTCATTGTACATACTTGTGTTTAATCAAAGTTAAAAATAAAAGTCTAACATATTAAAAAAATAAAATCTTGCAAATGGAGCATCTTCACTCCATTAATTCATCTATGTAAGTGATGGAATGATGGAGAAAATGTCACATACTGTAGAAGCTGAGAACTCAAAGGCTGCCTGTGGACTTCGGCCTCTAGCAAACTCTGCTGATTGGAGAGGCATTATGATGGACATAAACCACCACTGACTACTCCTAGATGGCAACTTTAAACAGCACAGAAAAAATCATTAGTAGAATGTATATATTTATTGTAAAATCTTAGTTTCAGGTGATTTTGTAAATTATGTGCCTGTGCTGATTGTCAGCAAAATATGACACTAGCAAGACCCCAAACCAACATGGACAAAGATGCCCATCAACTGCTTGTTTACATAGACCAACAATTGCAAAACAGAACAAATGCAACACAAGGACCATTCTTGTGTGAACAGTCCCTTAATACCTTTTAATTTTTAACATGTAACCTATAATTCTTTAAGCTACCTGATCTGACTATATTCTTCAAAGCTTCAAAGACACCTAAAATGTGTTCTGTTTTATTTGAAACAGATTAACATGAATTTGGCAACATTTTATTACACTGATTGTTGTACATACAAAATGAAATGTCCGGTGAGTGGTGCTAGGTTCTTTTGTGTTTGAAACTAATGGTATCACTAATCCTGTCATGTAGCATGGGGAAGATAGTTAAAGTGAGGGTTTAACTACTGCAATCCTTCATTTAAAACTACAAGAACTACAAGAAGATAATAACTGACAACCAACTGAACAACTTGGGAGCATAAATGCACAGGACAATGAGAAACTAAACTAGACACAGGTGAGGAACCTAACCACAGAAATAAACAGGGCCTAACCCTAACTAAAAGGAGACAGAAACTAAAATTAAACACAGAGACTTGAGGTAACAAATACATATCAAAATATAAGTCCATGTAACAGAACACAAACTGTAATAAAGTCTTACCTTAAACCTACTGTGATCAAAATGTGTTGAAATTGTTACCACCTTTCTTTGTAGCTGTGGTTATTGTTTTTTATATTAATCTTTTATCCATTCAGTCATTATGTATGTTTTGTTATTATTTTGTGTAAATATTTCTTTTTTTTTTTCGCTTTGAGAACTATTTTCACAAGCAACTGTTACATTTTCAAAACTTTTAGTACTAATACTGTCACACCCCTGTGGACTGTTTTCTCCTGTGCCTCCCGAGCGTCCTCCTGTGCCTGCGCCTTCTAAGCCCGGCCTTCCTGTACTCTCCTGGGCTGACAATACCCTAAGTTTCCCCAAGAAAAATGGGGGGGGGCTACCCCCCTGATCCTCCTTGGCCGTCTGGACTGTGTACTCGACCATGGCTTCCCGAGCTCTCTGATCCGCCATGGCCGTCTGGACTGTGTACTCGGCCATGGCTTCCAGAACTCCCTGACCTGCCATGGCCATCTGGACTGTGTACTCGGCCATGGCTTCCCAAACTCCCTGACCTGCCATGGCCGTCTGGACTGTGTACTCGGCCATGGCTTCCTGAGCTCCCTGACCCACCATGGCTGCCTGGATTATGTACCTGGCCATGGCTTCCCGAGCTCCCTGATCCTCCATGGCCGCCTGGACTAAGTACTTGGCCGTGGCTCCCCGAGCTCCCTGACCCGTCATGGCACCCCGGACTGTATGCTCCGCCCTGGAGGCGTACCTCCTCTCCCTCCTGTGTCTGCCCTGCACGAGCCTCCAGGGTGCCCACCCTCCCTCCCCGGTGTTTTTGTACGGCGCGAGTCACGCCTATGGGGGGGGTTAATGTCACCCCCCTGTGGACTGTTTTCTTTGGTTTTCCCCATGTATGCCCTTATTTGGTCTTTCCTGTTCCGTCTTCAATTATTACATCATTGTTTAATCGTTCACACCTGTCTCCCTCTGATTAGTCTGTGTATATAAGTTTGGTTTGTTTCCCCGTGTCTTGGTCAGCTCTTAAAGTCTCTTGCGTACTGTTTGCGTGTGATTCCCTGCTGTTCCTGTTCGTTCCAGTTCCATTTGTGGATTATCTAATAAATGTTCTTGTTCCTAATCTCCTCGTCCCTACTCCTCATTGCCCGCACACGACGCCCGTGACAAATACAACAACAGATCATCAGAAGTGCACTTTTTTCAAACATTTCAGTGTATTTTCAATTTTTTTTTGGTACAATACACAGAATCACAACGTATTTTTTACACTACACAAAATAGTTTTATCTATATAAATGCTTCATTCACAGTAACTGCTTTTCATAAAGGTCTTACTGTCAAACTTTTCATTTGCATGTCTTCTCATTCAGTTTCAGACATTCAACTATTATTTAATCTAACTTATCTTAATGGTCAATCAGAGAATCATTTGGTGCAAATATAGATATCTATATAGATTCAGTAGATCTAGTTTCTAAACAACCTTTTTTTGCAATTTAAGGATAACCAAGTAGAATTAATTATTTTTAGACTATATATACACAATTTTTCTTAGATGATAACGTCTCGGTTACGTATGTAACCCTTGTTCCCTGAAGGAGGGAACGCAGATGTCACGTCAATACCGACGAATTGGCATCTTGCTTAGAGACACCAATCTACTTTGAGTGTAACTAAACGAGCCAATGCACATTGGCATGCAATGATTGCATCCAAATGCCGCTCATCACAGCATGGGCATAAGAGGCAGCAGGTGCTCAGTCGGTCACTCTCAACATCACGTTGATACTGTGTCCTGTGCGATCCTTCTATGCCCCTTGTTAGAGAGTAGGCCAGGACCTGTTTCACTTGTAACCTGGACATGCGGAAGCCCCATCCTTCCCAAAGGAGGTTTCAGAAGCACTTACACATATGAATAACCATTTAGGTACACATGGAAAATCAGAAGCGATTGTAGCCCTCTTGAGGATAGCAGAGTAATCTGCCGGGGAAACATGGCTTTGGGCTATACCATAGAATTTACACATATGGGATCCACCCTAGTCACTAGATATGGAACCCGGTCCTCTACTCGTTCTCACGGATTCATCAAGTGAGGACCTAGGGTTGGACACTCCGCCACATCGGGCTGCCGCGAGGACGTAGGAGCTCTACAGTGTCTACAGTAGGGACACTTTGGAGCTGTTTTAGCAAGCCAACACTAGCCAGGGCCTCTCAGTGCTTCTACTCATTTGAGGTGAGAACACAGGAGGAAACCGGCTCCACATGAAGGCTATAGAATCTAGCAAATGTGCTGAGGGGGGTTGCCCAGCCTGCAGCTCTACAAATGTCTGTCAGCGAGGCGCCACGAGCCAACACCCAGGAGGATGCGACACTTCCAGTAGAGTGGGCTCACAACCTGAATGGGCAGGACACACCCTGTGCTTGATAAGCCAGGGTGATGGCATCCACAATCCAGTGGGCCATTCTCTTTTTGGAGATGGCAAAGAGCTGGTCTGAGGTCCTGAAG
Source organism: Labeo rohita (assembly GCF_022985175.1). Lineage (NCBI taxonomy): Eukaryota > Metazoa > Chordata > Actinopteri > Cypriniformes > Cyprinidae > Labeo > Labeo rohita. The sequence goes on from NC_066875.1 coordinate 12,390,376, forward strand.
CTTTGTGTCCAGTCCATGTACAGTCTTAAAGTGCGGACGGGACAGAGCAAAGCTAGGGCTGGTTCTGCCTCCTCCAGGGGCAGTGCTTGCAGGTTCACTACCTGATTCCTGAAGGGAATGGAAGGGAGAAAATCTATATTTTGATGTCATCAGGCTCTATGGACAACAAAGGATGCCTTGTGCCTTAAGATAAGACAACATTACCTCTTGTTGAGAGGAGGGTTAACATTAACATACAGTAACCCCCAGGCAGGAACTGCTTTGTTCTCCTTTACTCTTATCAAAGGGTGAATGATCATAACCCCCCTCACCCCCCAAAGTCTCTAAAAGAAAAATACACATTCGCATGCATTCACACAAAATGGACACAAAATTGACTAAACCCTTCTTCACATCCATTTACAGAACTGTATAAACTTAATGACATACTAAGGTATACACTAATATGAACACATGATATACACTAATATGAACACATGGGGCAGTGCTCCACATTACCCATTGGTGTTTGGTCTTCATATTTTCAGCACAATGTGTAGGTTCATCTGGAATTGGTTTGGAAAGTGAATAATGCATAGGAAAAACTTTAAAGACATTGGTCTTAACGTAGACTTTTAGCTATGTAAATAGACCTCAGATCAGAGGGGCCACGCCGGCCACCTTTGATGACATCGGCTAACCAAAACGCTGGGTCTGAAAGATTGCAAATTGCAAATCCCACCTTCTCAGGGAAAGGTTAAAAAGTTCTCTTCAAAACAAAGAATGTGTGCTAAGTGGTGTGGTTGAACTTGTGCTATGTGGCGTGGTCTACTGCTAAACCAAGAGCTAAGCTGCTAAGATGCTCTACAGTAGAAACAAGGAAGTTCTGCAAGAAGTGAGTTTGGAAACTGCCACAGCAACAATGACCACAAGCTTAATGCCCCCCCAATCTTCTACAACAACTTCAGAATCTTCTCTGCAGTGATCCTCTGATTGCGAGTTCCAAACTGCCAGGATCTTTTGCAACGACTTCAGAATATCAACATCAGTGATCCTCCCTCCTGCACATTCCAGTAGTCCGAATCTTCTGTACAGACTTTAGAACCTTTACCTTTAAGGCTCCTGTTTGCGTGTTCCAGTCCAAAGGACCTTCTCGGTGCCCAGGAGCTCATCGTTTACCAGTGCTTCGGGTTCAAGACTGAAAAACGGATCTAACTCCTTTCTTCCCACTACAGCGTGGCCCAGGTCAAAAGTTCAAGGCGTCGCCGTCCAGATGCAGAAAGTAAATATATTACTCTTTCCAAACCTCTTTCCAGAGACCGTTGGCATTAACGTATTGATCATCTCATTTGCATTAGATTCTATATAACTGATGTCAGTTAATAAATAATCTTTCGATTTATTTGCTGAAATTAGAATAAGGTTTACCTTATTACTTCCAGGAAACTTCAGTCTACCTTTCCATAAGATATAGTTTATAGTATCATCCAACTTGCATTTCACTTGCAGTTGGGGAAAATCTAGGCAGGATTTATCAACCGAAAATGCATGTTCCCTCGGTCAGGGAGTAAAACAACTGGCAAACAGGTCTCTGGAGAGGCAAACAGGTCTACCTGAGCCTCTGCGAAATGTCCACAGAGAAGATGGACCATCTGGGGATGGATAGAGTCTCCATTCTCCGGGAAGTGCAGCTCGTGACAGCTTGTCGGCCGTACGGTTGCGCAGGCCTGGAATATGAATGGCACGAAGTGACCTCAGATGCGGCATGTGACAGGAGCCCAGACCACCTTGGCGGTTGATGTATGCAATGGTCGCGGTGTTGTCTGTGTGGACCAGCACATGTAAACCACAGCATGCCTGGAGGAACCGAAGCTTGTTGGCCTCCCTAATGTCCGCCAGACACAGCCAGAGATGGTACTCCTGGACCACCATTGTGGACATTGCATGACCCAGAGATCGTGCAGTGACCTTCGTCGTACGGAGCACGAGGTCAGTAGCGGCTCTAAGCTCCCTGAGAACCTCCAGGTCATGACCACCCTCGTGCAGATCCTTCAGTGCCTTAGCTAGATGAACCTGCAATAACACCATGGAGTGTAGGGAGAGAGACCAGACGAGTATCTATAGGTCCGGGAGGGGAGGGAAGGTTTCCCCCACCAGGTGGCAGCGGTGTTTATACACAATTGCATTGCACCCAACCGCTCCTCCGGAGGGACTTTTGAATACCTCCGCGCTGTGATGAGGGAGGATGAACCACCAGGCCAGGCCCAGCCTGTTCCTTGAGCAGCTCCACTGGAGAAGTGCCGGCAGAAGGAGGAGCCCTTGGAGGTTGGTTCCTTGGAGGGGAGACCAGCCAGTAAGACCAGCCAGGTGACTGCCAGAAGTAGTGTGTGTGTGTGTGTGTGTTTACCTACTCACCCATATTTTGGGGAAAACTAGTACCCAGAAGTGAGCAAAACCTGACAAAAATTAAAAAAAAAAAAAAAAAACTCCCTTTGAGGACTTCCTCATTTGTAAAACTGTGTGTTTTGCAATTTGTGAACATTATGTATCAGAAGAAGGGAGACAGATGGCATCAAATACAGCATTTTACATTGCATTATGCCACGTGATACTGTATATAGAGGCATTACCATGGTAAAGACTGCACATTATTTTGACTAACCTTTCATCTGAAAAGTTCAGTTACAGTATAGATTCAGTCATATGTCATACTGCACTGACAGTAAACTCTGTTTTAGCAAAAAACCTTATGGCCATGTCATACCTTCATCATACCTTTTGATACTGTAACACACTGTATAAACACTTGTTATGGATTTAAAACGTTATAGATTTTATTTGAGTTAAGCAAGCTAGGTAATGTAAGTGTATTTTCTAACATGACAATTATTGCCTGTATTACTGTAATTATTTCAGCAACAAAGGTGATTTAAAACATGTACCTTGCATTGTTTGTTCTTGAATGAACTGATTGTTAAAAGTACTAAGCTGAAAGAAGATCACAATGTTGTGTTTTGGTGACTAAATCAAATGTTCTCAATATATATTACAATAATCTTATGTTTTGGAACACTGATTGAGTCAATGAAAATAAGTGTAATCATAATGAAAGCATGAGATCAGGTTTTAAAAGTGTGATCTGTTAGGATTTTTGTACTAAGAGTTTTGAAAATATATACCTTACTTGTGAAAATAGCACAAAGCAAAACAAATAATAATAATAATAATAATAATAATAATAATAATAATAAAAGGAAATGATTTTAATTCTTATTTGTTCTGATTAAAACATTCAGCAGATTTGGAAGGAGAAATAGATTTGAGGTGATAATAACAAGTAATGTGTTAGATAAGATGACATTGTCATAATTTATATCATTCTCTTTCCTTCTCTGAACATCTTGTTCTCAGACATTTTTGGAATGTTATATTCTATTAATTTTTTATCGGAAGATTTAATTTATTTTTTTGTTAAACATGAATTTAACTGGAATAATTTGGACATGTTTCATGTGAAAAACTTGAACTTGATGTCATGAAATATACCGTTACAAACTCCCTTTAATAAATCAATATTGAAATACCAGTTGATAGGGAAAATAAATGAGAGGCAGCTTTTCTGAATAACAACATTCACTTACAAAATTACTTGACTGACAACAGCTATTTCCATAAACAGATTTAGCAGCTAGTCACTGGTTTTATATAACAAAAACTAGTCCTTGATCTAGTGACACTACATTAATACAATAATCAAAACCTTTCAATTATCAATCAACCTTTCGTTGTCATATGGGCCTTTTCTAGTTCTAAACGACACAAATAACTTACTACAACAGCACAAATGACTATACACACATACATATCATAGCATCTAGCTAAATCTAGAATTGTGTATAACTGTATAGGTGAAGCTATGATGATAGTGGCTGTAAATACAATAAGACACTTACCACTTGACCAATCTCCCCTGGCATTCCAGGGTCTCCCTGTGAAAGACACAATATATATTTAGTCATAACCATTATATAGGAACTTATATAAAAACAATGACACTATTAACATTTTAACAATATTCCTAATTTAATGAAAGTTTTTTTCATTGAAATATAACAGTATGATATTGGTTTTATGTAACAAAACTACTTTTTTTTTTTTTTTTTTTTTTTTTTTACATATGTCAGACTTTCAAAGTCAAAAAGAAAAAAAAAAAAAAAACAGTCTGTGACAAATACCAAAACATTGTCTATTGTGTCATTACGTGTCTCCGGTGTCATACTTTATACTCTTGATAAATGCTTCTTTTAAAAGTAAGGGGAAGAAAACAGCATTTGCCAACATCTTTCATCACAAGAACAGACACATGAAACAATAAAATGTGTCTGTTTCAAAATAATGAGAGACAGAAGGATTGAGAAAAGAATACAATGATCTTGTCTGGAGTGAATATGATAAATGGATGATGCTGGATAGCCTAATTGACAAGTTTTTTGATCACTCTCAAAATCTGATCCCAGATCAAAACTTTGTAAGGTACATTTGTAAACATGATCCTTCGACTTCATGTGGTCAGTTGTCATGCTAAACCTCTAGCTACTGATATTTTGCTCTAAATTTAGAGATAGCTTACTGGGAGCCCTTGGACTCCCCGAGGACCATCTTTTCCTGTGTCCCCTGGGGGTCCCCTGGGGCCTGGGGGACCTGGAGGTCCAGGAGGCCCTGGGGGCCCTGCTTGACCCTGATCACCCTGTGAAAATAAAATTGTAAATATGTGAAACATTATAATAAATCAGTAAATAAAACATACATTAATGTTGTTTGTATTTAGTATAAGGGAAAAACAGAATGAAAGATCAATGAAAAGTTATCATCTCTCTCATCTTACAGTATTAAACAACATTAGAATGAAGGTCCGATATACTTCAAGTGAAATCAAAGAATAAACTTATTTGATGTAATTTTGAAGAAAATCAAGCCAAAACAAAGTTTATTTGGAGTTTGTTTCAGGAGTTTGAAACAGCTTGCCAAAGCAAACTTTCGGAAAAAGGAAATTGTGTTAGGGAGAAGAAAGCATGCAGCATATATTTATCACACAGCCTTATTTACATATTCAATAAATTGATGCTCTTAGCAGCACTGACAGCATCCGGATGTTCGATAATATACCTCTGCTTGCATATTTCAAATTTCTCTTTACCACTAAACAAGGAATAAAAAGAATTTCACAGTTTTTATACTGGGGCTTTTAGGCTATTTGCTCTCTGTATTTATCCAGTCAGTTATGACAGTACAGTTCCGTTTTACTGTGAGAAATCCCCTTCACAATTTTGGAGCATAATTTATTTTAATCATTTCCAATTTTGTTCCAACCCTTTCTGAGTATTAAACATAAATCATATACATTACGACTTTTTATTCATGTTAAGCACTTGTGTTGGTTGTGATGAGAAGGAAGGACCTTCTGCCCATATTAAGCAGAACAATAACATTTTAATTTATACTTATTTGTTTTCAATTTACTGTACTTATTCTGTGTATTTTCTCTTTTAAAAAGACAACTCATACTTCGTAATTTTGTGTGCAACAAGTCACTAACCACAATTCCACAAAGAATGCATAGAAATTAGGGCCTCCTCATTTTCTGCAATATTATATATAGTACTGATGTATATAAAGTGATACTGTCAATTAAACACTATGTGTTTTTCATTACATAAAAATAATTACTAATATGAATATAATTTAATTAAATTAAATAATTCTCTTGAAATAATGAATTTTCTAATTACACAATATTGATTTATCTTTGTTTATATTTTTTACCAAGCAAACACTGATGTAATTCATTGTAATTAATTTGATTAATCACATAATTATTTTAGTTAAAATTCTAAATTGATTGCCAGCCCTAATGTTAGGCTGATATATCCCAAAGATTGATCATTCAGTAACACTTCAGAATACTGTTCTGTCATTAATAAATAACTACGGAGGAACACATGAGTAATGCAATATTAACAGTAACTACTATTTTGTAACTACTATTAACTAAAAAGAAACTCTAATTAATAAAATGACTAGTCCTTAGTCCAAAGTGGTAGTTCACTATAAGCTAATCAGTAACTACTATTGTACTGTATACAGGTTCATAATTAATATGAATAATGCAAAATGTATTATTAATTCTAAAGAGAAGGTAATGGTAACCCATTAGTAATAGCTCAATTATTACCAAATCCTTCAAAAGAAATTACTAAAGTAATGACTGAAATCATTGTAAGCTTTTGAGAGTTTTGTAAAGTACTGGATATTATTTACTCAAGTGTTACTACATCTTTCTAAAGGAATTACTAATTATTTGGATCAGTATTCTAAAGTAAAAATCATAATAACTAGGAATAACAAAGGAATGACTGAAGTCATTTAAAATTTTTGAGGTTTTTGTAAAGTTCTGGATAGTAATTCCTTCTGATGGATTTGGTAACACTTGAGTCGTTATTGGTGGTTTACCATGATCTTCACTTTAAAAATACTTATCCAAATAACTAGCAATTCCTTCGGATGGGTTTGGTAATTCTAGAGCCATTACTAGTGATCTTCACTTTAGAATTATACATTTTGAATTATTCACTTTACATATGAACGTGTATATGGTATTAGTAGTTACTGATAAGCTAATAGTGAACTACCACTTTCAACTAATAGTGCTTTGTTTAGGTGTAGCTATTCATTAACGATGGAACAATATTCTAAAGTGGCACCCATCACTCTTACTGTTGTATTAATTTTTACTAGTTATTAGTCCAACTGAGGACTGAGGTTAAAACTTAAGAAAGGAGAGCAAATGCTGGGCCAAAGATGAGAAGACCAGTCTAATGGAGCAGTGAGAAAGAGAACAGAATGAGGACAAGCACTACCTTAATGAGTCGACGTTTAATGAGTTGCTGATCAGCAGAAAGAAAGCCATGATTTATCTTAGGGAAGACCATCTGAGCAGGTGTGTGAGGTCAAAAGAGGTCGGAGGTCAAAAGTGAGAGAAGTTGCAGAGAAGAGTTGCATGAGGTCCCAGAAAGAAGAAGAGAAAAGGAAATAAAAAGGGTACAAAAATAGATTAGTTTAAAGTAGTTGAGTCAGAACTCAATCCAGTGCCTTTAGAGCATTAGTAAGTTGACATTTTCCATGGTGGCAGCAACGGATGTCTTGACTGCCTCTGGCAAAGCCTGTAATTACCGCTTCATGGGTGCTGAGACACCCACTCTGAGAGAGCCAATTCGAGAGAAGAAAAAAAAAATGTCAACTTCTACTCACTGAAAGCACTGTCATCAGTTTTTCTTTTTTTTTTTTTAAGCCAAGGCAAACTACAGGAACCGCACACACTGAAACCCATCATGCAGATTTATTTGGCTTTGTCAGTGTATTGTAAAAAAAAAAGACGTTAACATAGTTCTGTCATAATTCTGTCACTATAGATTAGAATATTTCATGGTATGACCCACTAATTATATCTTTGATTCTGGACATTTAAGCAGGTGGTAAAGGAATTATATTTTTGTGGTTTTGGGTTGGATTGTGGTGTACCAAAGATATCAGTCTCAAAAACATCTTGAGATTTTAGTTTAGCATTTAATGTGTCTCTCTTGAGTTATTACATTTGCAGAATCCAAGCAGACAGTGGTCAGACTATACGGTGGTTAGAAAATATGACTCTTGTTTGAAATTAATCACACATCACTGGTTTATTAGGGGAAAGAAACAGTTGCTCTGTTGAATTCCTGTCACCACACTGCATAATAATAACACCCCTGGAACTGAGAGAGAGGGTCATAATAAGAAAAAGTAGCTTTTGGTTGGTTGGAATGGATTGATCAGACACAATTGTGTTTGGGCCAAGTCTGTCATTGCATAGGCATAGGGGACAAATGCGCTGTTGACACATCTCAGTGTGTGTGTATCATCCATAGTGTCTGCCTTAGCCAGTTGGCTGCACCAACAAACCTTCACAGTCAGGATTTGATTGCTGTGCAATGCAGCCAGAGTGGGTAGACCAGGAAGTCCCTAGGAACAAATAGCACAAAAATGGCACACTACAAATACAACACAGCATGACAAAAAAAACAAAACAAAACAAAAAAATCATTCACTCTCGTAGTGCTCTTAGTTCTATTTGCATTTGTTTTGCATCAATTTGGCTCAACATGTCAAGTTTAAAAACATTTTCTAATTGACAAAGTAGCTTTCGCACACTGCTCTTATGATGCAAAAGGAATTTTCATAAATCATAAAACCTAAATTGCTATATATTTTGTAAACTAATGTGTTTTACCTACTCAGTGGAATGCTAACAACAACAACCAAATAATACATAAGTTAAAATGCAGGGAAATACCATGTTTATAGGATATTCCATTCCACCATGTTATGGGAAGTAATTTGAATTGCATGGCTCATTTAGTAGATGGAAGCAAAGGAAACCACATCATCTTCTGTTTTAGTACTCAAGCAAAAAAGCACTTACAAACAAAATACAAAGTACTGATAATTTCAAGTAATGGGTCCTTTGAAAAAACAAGCTAATAATTGCCAGAAATATTTAAAAGTTGAAAATTAGAATAGACAAATATAAACCATGTATAACAATGATTCTTATGGTAATAGCTAAACAGACAAGTTGTGCTGTGTTCCTGCCAGGCTCCTGTCTGTGGTTCATTCTTATATGCTTTGCAGTAGATGCGATCAATTTGTATAGAGACAGCACAACTTAGTACTGATCCACATCACCCTTTACAAGATGCCTGTGGTTAAAATACTATTTGGTTTTGGCTACATTTTGTAATAGTCAACTCTACTGTAAGCATGCATGTGTTACCGTTGTGTTCTCTCTCTCTCTCTCTCTCTCTCTCTCTCTAGGAAAGAAAAAATATCCAAATTCATAGACCCAGTCTATGAATATTCACCATAACCACTTACTGTATTGGGCTTTGTAAACTACTTATTCTTGCATTTTACAAGGACAAGTGAAAATGACAATGTCACAGTGGTTCACTAGAACAGATGTTTTGTTTTTCTGTGGGTTTGCATGTATATGCAAGTGAAAAACAAAAAAAAACCCTAAAATAATCAGTAACAAAAAATATTTAATATAATACCAAATGATCAACTAAAGACTAAGAAAATCATTTGATACAGAGAAATTAGGCAAGGGAAATCAGTGGACTGGACATTATCAAACACTATGTAGGACTAACACCAGTCAACCAATAATACCATTGTAAACTTCGTAGCGTCACAGCACAGTGCTACAACACTAATTCAAATTAATGATGACACAAGACTGATGGCAACATGACTACAACATGTATACATGTGTTGTAGTCAGTGTTTGCTCTTCACTCATCCTTTGACCATGTGACCTTTCACCATGGTAAATCTGGATTTCAACATATGACCCTGACTACCTGTTGTAGGGCTTTAAGTTACAATTAAAGTGTAATGGAACATGAAGGGAAAAACAAGACATACGCTTGGATTTGCTGTCTGAAGGAAACTTTTCAACTTACAATTATACAGTTAAATCTAGGTTATCAACAGATCTAAAATAAATGCCTAGTTCTTTCATGAAACTCTAGATGGCGCAAGCCGACGGGTGTTGGGTCGTTCTTTTAATGTGACTCGGGATGAACAAGTTGTCTCGGGGAGTGATTTGTTCAGTCGCGCATGCGCAACATCGTATTAGGTTCCTGAAGTCCCAATCGAGCCAGGTGGTTGAGAACCACATCCCTGAGAGTGCAAACTGAACCTCATGAGTGTGCTAGGACCAGCCAGTCACCGAGATACTGAGAATGCATATGACTACTTCCCTGAGGGGGCAAGGGCAGCCTCCGTGACCTTCGTGAAGGTGCAGGGCGACAGGGATAGGCCACAGGAAGAACCTTGTACTGATGAGCCCGACCTTGAAGATGGAGTCTTGGAAGGGTCAAGACATGACAGTACGCGTCCTTCAGGTCTAACGCCACAAACCAATCTTGTGGCGCAAAGGGCACCATGCCAGAAGATGAAAGCCCCAAAGAACAAGGGGTGCCTTTGCCAACATGCAGAGATACCAGATGAGTGCCCAACACATCCTGGTCTGCAGACTCAGCATCTGGCTGTCTCATGGAGGGCTATAGTGCTGTAAAATAACTGAGACGACTTACCGATCACGTAGTGCCTGTCTGCCGGATGACAGACGGTCGGAATGGGGCTGAATCCATCTCTCATCCCCGGGTCAAGAGTGGATCTGGGTAGGTCAGTTAGCCCGCCTCTTCTGGGTTGCTCGTCTGAGGAAACTTAGAAACCTAACGAAGGTTCTAGGTAACCTACTGACGAGCTGACGTGGCCACCCTCCCGCAAGAACTTTGACCGCTGGGCAGGTCTGGCCGGAGGCCTGGCTGTTGCAGGGCCTCAGCAGTTCTGCAGGGGGCCGTCCGTGGCAACAAGCAGACGAGGGTAGTCGGGGGTAGCCCGACCCACAGCTGAGGCTGGATATATCATGGCCTTTGTCTGCTTTCTTTTTTTTTTATTACCGTGAAGAACTGGCGTGCAAATTCTATCACGGTGTCATCGAATGAACCGACCTGGGAAATGGAGGTGCGAGAAGCAGACTTCTATCTTCCCGCATTTCTGCCAGGTTAAGTCACAGGTGTTGATCCTGGACGAACAAAGTGGACATCACCCTTCCCAAAGCCTGCGCCACCACTTTCATAGCTCAGAGAGCATAATCAGTCGTTGGACGCAGTTCCTGTAGCTCTAGGTTGGAACCACCCTCATACAGATCTCAAAAAGCCTTGGCCTGAACACCCACAGGATGGCCATGGCGTGCAGGGCGGACGCAGCTTGTCCAGAAGTACTGTAAGCCTTTGCCCGAAGAGAAACTTACAGGCCCTGGACGGGAGCCTTGGGGGATCCCGTCAAGCAGTGGCGTTTTTGTGGGGAGTACCCCGCAATCACCCTATCCGCTTGGGGAACCTCCGTGAGCCCCCTCGCTGGACCCCCATCAAGGGTGGTGAAGGAGGAGGAGTTAGTATATAGCGTTCTGGCCGAAAGCCGAGCCTTCCGCGATTTCATCAACCTCTCGTGCACTATCGGGGAACGGTCGTTACCCAGATATCTATTATTCAGCCCCTCCTTGGCTGCCCGTTTAAGCATGGCCGCCATTTTAGCGTCCGCCTCAAACTGAGAATCAGCCTCCCGCAGAGGCTTGTTCAGCTGAAGCTTCAGCTTCAAATGGCGCACGCCCTCCTAGTGATGCTGCCGCCAACCATTCTGCCCGTTTAGGAGCTCCGAATAAGAAAATCAGCCGTGCTGAGACAGACTAACAAACTCATCTGGAAGCTTGACCGAGGGACGCGAGGAGGGAGAGGTTGCGGGGTTTTCACCCGGCGGAACCTTCTTCGCCTCCTATTTCTCCCCATCGACACACATCGCAGCGGCCTCGTACACGGAAGTAGAAGGACCGGAACGGGAAGCAGTCGAGGTGAGCCGCGGCTTCACGTAAAAGCATGTGACTCATGAGCAAAGTGTGCCCATGGTTACGTTTTCCATAGCAAAACATGAACCAACAACGAGCGCTGCATCAGCGTGAGCATAGCCCAACACTGAACACAACGATCATGTAGATCGTTTGGGGAGATAAGCCGCAGGAAGGAAAGGCATGTTTATCAACACACAATCCCAACCGCGCCAGCTCTTTTAGAAAAATTACTCTTTTAGGAGGAAGATCGCTCTTCAAGATCGCCGTTGAAGCACCTAGGGGAACTCTCACAACGCTTATCTGTGTTTGAGAAGGGAGAGACCGCTGCTTGTGCCATAGATCCAACAACGAAGAGGTGAATGGTGCAGCTTCTCAGAGAGATGCTGCATTCGGCTCCGAAGAAGAGAACTAGTGAGCAGATGCCACGCTGGCCTATTTATACCCGGATGCCCGGGGCATGGCCAGCTATGCCAGTTCTGCACATCCAATGTCATTGGCCTTTTCTCAAAGTTGTCAGAGGTGTTTGGGCTCCTCTGAAAGTCTTGGAAAAGTGTGTTCATTTATGCACTCAATTCTTGGTCGGCAGCACAAATTACAGCAAATTCCTTGCTCCTAGCACAAATTACAGCATCAGTAAAGTAAGTGATCAGCCTGTGGAAACTTCACACTGGACTTCAAGCAGCTTGGATTCTGTGCCTCTCCAGTCTTCCTCCAGACTCTGGGACCATTATTTCAACATGAAATGCAAAATTTACTTTTATCTGAAAGAGGACTTTGGACCACTGAGCAACAGTCCAGTTCATTTTCTCCTTAGCCCAGACAAAATGCTTCTGACGTTTTTCTGTTTCAGAAGTGGCTTGGAAGTCCTTTTCCTGAAGACGTCTGAGCGTAGTGACTCTTGATGCGCTGACTCTGGCTTTATTCCACTCCTTGTGAAGCTCTCCCAAGTGTTTGAATCCGCTTTTCTTGACAGTTTTCTCAAGCCTGTGATCATTTCTGTTGCTCGTGCACCTTTTCCTACCCAATTTCTTCCTTCCAGTCACTTTGCATTTAATATGCTTTGCATTCAATATGCTTTGAAACAGCCACCCCTTTCAGGATTAACCTTCTGTGACTTGCCCTCTTCTGGACCACTGCCATGTCAGCAGTCTTCCCCATTATTGTGGTTTCAAAGAACAAGAGATACCCGGATCATAGGGATGGATTATATTGTAGGGATGGACATTTAATTAAACTCAAATGTAAATATTCTAATATTTTGAAATACTGGATTTTTGACTTCCATGAGCTGTAAGCTCTAATCATCAAAATGAAAACAAAAACACTTTAGCAATGTTTTACTTTCCATGTAATGAATCTAGAATATATAAAAGTTTCAGTTTTTTAAATAAGTTACAAACAAAAAAATGCACTTTTTCACGATCTTCTAATTTTTTAAAGATGCACCTGTAGTTGCACTTCGTTACTGTACTTAAGTACGTTTTTAACTATCTGTACTTTACTGAAGTAGCTTTATTTTGAGTAACTTTCACTTTTACTTCACTACATTCCAAAGCGTAAGATCGTACTTTTTACTTCACTAAATTTCGTAAAACATATCGTTACTCCTTCTAATATATCATGTGCTAATGCTAACTGTCTAGCTAACAAGCTTGCTGGTGCTAAGTTGAGGTCATTTTTTAGATATAAAATCCAAATATTTTTATTTAACCACCTAGATAGATTACATCTACAGGGAAAAAGAAATGATGTGATGTTCAGAACATGGTAACTACAGTAATTAAGTGGGAAGTGAGGCCCCCGGGGGGCATTTGGCCAGGGGTGTTTTTACACCAGAGACAAGGTTTGAGAGGGAAAAAAAATCATTATGAAAATATAATTAAATTTTCCTTAAAATGTTCTTGCTAACTTAAGGCCTTATTGTCAAGTCATATATATCTGTGATGTTATGCAAAACAACAAGCTTTAAAACACTTTTTTTTCTTACTGGTGAAAATTAGATGGTCAGATCTGTTTTCCCTCAGGTACAACACAGTATAAGTTTCACAGTGAACATTACCACATCACTCTCGTCAACATAGTCCATATCAACAACAAAAATTTATTTTTACTCTATATAGTGGTTATTTTGGAAAAATCCAAGGTATTTTGAGCATTATTATATTTTGAGGATTATAAAAATATATATATATATGCTAATATAAAATTAAATTAAGCAGCCTATGTAAAATTGCAAAATAAATCTATCAGTACTTTTTTACTTAAGTACATAAAAAAATGGGTACTTTTGTACTTTCACTTGAGTAAAATTGAAAAAGGGAACACTTTTGCTTTTACTGGAGTAATATTTTATTATACGTATCTGTACTTTTACTCAAGTACTTGATTTGTGTACTTCGTCCACCACTGCTTGCACAGCTGTAGCAGCAGTATGCATAGCTATTCAAATGCAATGTTAGAAATAATATTAGCAGCAGCATGCTTAGCAAGTCAAATTAGTGTTGATAATATAGCAGATGCAGCACGAAGTACTGAAATTCGTATGAAATTTTCAGTTTAACATATGGGGTAAGTAACTCAGTTCTTTGTAAAACAGTATTTTGATTGTGTTTGCTGTGTAATAAAGAGGCTTACAGCAATTCTAAGTACTTTGTGCAGCTGTAGCAGCAGTATGTATAGTTATTCAGATAGTAATTTTAGCAATTTCTATAGCAGCAGCTTGCATATCTAGCTAATTATATTTTACTAATATAACATCAGTAGTAGAAAGTACTTTAGTCTCATTAAATTTCAGCGAACTCTCTAAGTGAAATAGACATTTTATTAATTTGCTTATCCATGTAACGCCAAGCCAGCAGAGGGAGCCCTCACCCTAGGACTGCCTGCATGCTCCCTCTGCTGCTTCTACTGTTACTTCCTGTTTGTCACTATATAAAGACTGGCCATGTGCTTAGTACTTCGCAAAGTATTGCCAGTTTAACCTGCCTTACCGAGCGTTTACATTACTCTGTTGGATTACCTGTTGCTATCTTGCTTTGTTTATGGACTTTTGAGTTTACAGATTACCCCTGTCGGATTGTTTGCTATTTCTGGACTGACTTTATGGTATTCGACCCACTGCCTGCTTTATCTCTCTGCTGCTTGGATTACGATTGTGTTGTGTATGCGATTGGACTGCCTTTCCGGTATTGACCCTCTGCCTGTTTTCCTGTACTCTGTCAACTTTAATAAACAACCGCAAATGGATTCTACTTCTGCCTCAGCGTCCATGTTACAGAATACTTCGCCACCCATGAATCCAGCGGAAGTTACGAATACATGACCAACCGTGGATCCAGCAGATCGTCTCATCAGTCTCCGACAAGGAAACCGTCCAATAGAGGATTACGTAACCGACTTCTGTGAACTGTGTTATCAGGTGAACTTTAATGATACATCCCTTAAAGATCTTTTCCGTTTTGGCTTATGTAAGGACATTTCATATTTGATGCCACGCAATACACCACATTGGACTCTTGAAAGTTACATAGATCTCGCACTCCGGTTAAGCGGCTCACCTTTCACTGTTGGGATTGTGGACGAGGGACCCCGCAATCCCGCAGTAACCACCACACTACAACCAGCTCACATCATATCAAACAAACCAGAGACCCTTCACACCCCAACCTTCATGTCCGGTATTGTCACAATCGTGCCAGAACCCCCTCAAACTAAGTCTGCTAATGTTACATCTGCCAAGCTACAGCCTGTTCACTCCACATCTGCCAGACCACAACCGGTTCACGTCAGGCCTGCCAAGTCAAGGCCTGTTCAAGTCACGTCCACCAAGCCACAGCCTGCTCGCGTCACGTCTGCCAAGCCAAAGCCTGCTCATGTCACGTCTGCCAAGCCACAGCCTGCTCACGCCACGCCTGCTGCTCACGCCACGCCTGCCGCTCCAGGGCCTGCTCACGCCACGCCTGCCGCTGCAGAGCCAAGCCCAGCTGCAGAGTCAGGTCAAGTCGCAGCTGCGTCTCCTGTGTCAAGTCAAGCTACAGCTGCTGCTCCAAAGTCCAAAGCTTCCAAGTCCAGTCAGGCTTTCAAGTCAAGCAACAGAGTCAAGTCAAACCAAAGTTGCGGTTCTCCATGAGTCAAGCAAGGACACAGCTGTTCCCCATGAATCAAGCCAATGTTACAGCTGTTCTCCATGAGTCAAGCAAGGACACAGCTGTTCCCCATGAATCAAGCCAAGTTACAGCTGTTCTCCATGATTCAAGCAAGGACACAGCTGTTCCCCATGAATCAAGCCAAGTTACAGCTGTGCCCCACGAGTCAAGCCAAGTCACAGCTGTGCCCCACGAGTCAAGCCAAATCACAGCTGTGCCCCACGAGTCAAGCCAAGTCACAGCTGTTCCCCACAAGTCAAGCCAAGTCACAGCTGTTCCCCATG
Source organism: Labeo rohita (assembly GCF_022985175.1). Lineage (NCBI taxonomy): Eukaryota > Metazoa > Chordata > Actinopteri > Cypriniformes > Cyprinidae > Labeo > Labeo rohita. The sequence continues at coordinate 12,406,293 of NC_066875.1, forward strand.
AGTCAAGTCACGTTACAGCTGTTGTTCCTGAGCCAAGCCATGTTGTTCCTGAGTCAAACCAAGTTGCAGCAGATCTTCACGAGTCAAGTCAAATTGCTGCTGTCTTCCCTGAGCCTAACCACACCACAATTGATCTCCATGAGCCAAATCAAGTTGCGACTGTCGTCCATGAGCCAAGCCAAGCCACGGTTGCTCTTCATGAGCCAAGTCAAGTTGCTGCCGTTGTCCCTGAGCCAGGCCAAGCCACAGTTGATCTTCATGAACCAGGTCAGGCCACGGCAGGCCTCCCTGAGTCAAGTTCGGCCACAGCAGGCCTCCCTGAGTCAAGTCCGGCCACGGCAGGCCTCCCTGAGTCAACTCTGGCCACGGCTGTCCTACCAGAACCTCACCAGGTCCCCACTGACCTTCCCAAATTACATCACGTCTCCGCTGAAACCCCAGAGCCCACGCTCCCAAGCCACGCAGAGCCCACGCTCCCAAGCCACGCAGAGCCCACGCTCCCAAGCCACGCAGAGCCCACGCTCCCAAGCCACGCAGAGCCCACATTCACAAGCCACAAGTCCGTAACATCCACACCCTCAAAGTCACCAGACATCCCACTGTCTACTGTGCTGCCTGTAATGGCTGTAGTAGTGATTCTGTAACGCCAAGCCAGCAGAGGGAGCCCTCACCCTAGGACTGCCTGCATGCTTCCTCTGCTGCTTCTACTGTTACTTCCTGTTTGTCACTATATAAAGACTGGCCATGTGCTTAGTACTTCGCGAAGTATTGCCAGTTTAACCTGCCTTACCGAGCGTTTACATTACTCTGTTGGATTACCTGTTGCTATCTTGCTTTGTTTATGGACTATTGAGTTTACGGATTACCCCTGTCGGATTGTTTGCTATTTCTGGACTGACTTTACGGTATTCGACCCACTGCCTGCTTTATCTCTCTACTGCTTGGATTACGATTGTGTTGTGTATGCTATTGGACTGCCTTTCCGGTATTGACCCTCTGCCTGTTTTCCTGTACTGTCAACTTTAATAAACAACCGCAAATGGATTCTACTTCTGCCTCAGCGTCCATGTTACAATCCAATAGGGCTTACAGCAGATTCTGCAAACATGCCAAGCGAAACAGGCATTATTTCCATTGCGTTAGCTTATTTAATAAAGGTGCTTATTGCAATTCTTACTACTTGTGCAGCTGTAGCAGCAGTATGCATAGCTGTTCAGATCGCAATGTTAGCAAATTTTAATAGCAGCATGCAGAGCAATTTCAGATGCAGTGTTAAATAACATTAGCAGCGGGATGCTTAGCAAGTTAGATTATCATTGTTTCTTATATAGCAGCGACAGCATATAGTACTTTTAGTTGCATGAAATTCCAGTGAAATCGCATGGGGTAAGTGGCTCCTTAAAGTGAAATAGGCATTTTATTACTTTTGCTATTTAACCGGGCTACAGTACTTTTTTGCAAACTCTTAAAAGTGAAATAGCCATTATCTGATTACTTTTGCTTGTTTAATAAAGAGGCAGCAGCAGTATTCTTAGCTATTCAGATTGCATTTCATGAATTTTAATGGCAGCAGCATGTTTTTTTTTTTTTTAATTTTTGTAAATTCACATGCAATGTAAGAAAGAATATGAATATATATATATATATGTATATATATATATATATATATATATATATATATATATAAAATATATATAAAATATATGAGTCGAGCATATAACTGAAAGGTTGTGGGTTTGAGTCCCAGGTCCGGCAGGGATTGAAGGTGGGGGGAGTGAATAACCAGCGCTTTCTCCACCCTCAATACCACGACTGAGGTGAGTCCCTTGAGCAAGGTACCAAACCCCCAACTGCTCGATAGCAATATGGCTGCCCACTGCTCCGGGTGTGTGTGTGTGTGTTTGTGTTTGTTTACTACTCACTACTGTGTGTGTGCACTTGGATGGGTTAAATGCAGAGCACAAATTCTGAGTATGGGTCTCCATACTAGGCCACACATCACGTCCTTTCCTTTTTTCTTTCCTATATTAGCAGCGTCTGCATAGCAGACTGATTGTTATATTGCCAATTTAGCTGCGGCAGTAGGAAGTACCTTAGTTGATTTAAATTTACCGATAAGATAATGCACAGATGGTAAGTGAACTCTCAGATGAATAGCCATTTTATTACTTTTACTTATTTAACAAGGCTTACAGAAGATTTTGTGACCTCTCCAAAGCAAAATAAGTGTTATTTCATTGCATTTGTTTATTTAATAAAGGGGCTACAGCAATGTCTGCGCATTTTATAGCATACCATGCATAGCAAATTCATACGCAAGGTTGGAAATAATCATTTTAGCAGCAGCATGCATAGCAAGTCAAACTGTTATCGCAAATATGCTGTAGCAGCGGCAGCAGAAAATGCTTTAGGGATAACTCATGGATGGTAAATTAACACTTTAAGTGCAGTAGGCATTTTATTACTGTTGCTTATTCAACAGGGTTTACATCAGAATTTGTGCAGCAGCAGTAGATTATGCTTAGCAAATTCTAATTAAATATTATAAACAGCAGCTCGCCAGTAATCATACTACAACATTGGGAATAGCATCGTTAACAGCTCACGTGTGGCGTAGACACTGTATTAGAGTAAAATAAACTTTGCATAGTTACCTTTAACGCAGCTTACAGCAGTTTAGTTTTTTTTGCAGCTGCAGCCTGCATAGGCATTCAGTCAACGAGAATAATAATTTCCTGAGCAGCAGCAATAATAGCATTTCAAGGTCACAAATAGCAGCAGTATGTATAGTTATATGAGACTATATAGCAATAATATTACAGCATAGTCGCTGCAAAGCAGACACTGCATTAAAGTAAAGTCACTGTAGTGTTTTGCTGAAGACCATCTGGAATGAGCTACACACATAGCTATTGATTTGATAGTACAATGCAATATTTGCTCTAATAGGCATAATATTATTTGACCATAAAAATAAGCAAGCAGTTGCTTTTTAGCCAGAATTGTTTCTGGACACATGACACTACCACTACAGGGTGTACAGTGATTTATGCCTTCATCAAATACTTTTGTTAGCTTTCTAATAGATTAAAGGTAAGTATTTCCATTCCAGCTAAAAAAAAAATATATATAATAATAATTACAACTCTTAAAAGACTAATTTAAAACTATTTGCTTAGGCCACCCAAGCCTGAGTCAGGTGGTTGCTGGGGGTTTCATCATCTATCAGCCTACAACGTTATTCCTGTTTGTTAATGAAACACAGTGTGCATTTCTACCTAGGTAAGCGTACACAGCCAATGAGTTTGCACCTTTACCTTTAAATGGCTGGTTGGCATTCACTTCAGCCTTTTGCAACGCACTTTCAGAGTTCCTCTGAAACCCTCCACCTTCCCCAGCTCCACCTGTAGAGATCTGCTATGGGTTATTTTATATGCTATTTGTGCAGCAGCAGTGTGTCTTAAATACTCATAGCACTGTATCGACATATGCTTTGGCAGTAGCAAGTTTCTCTACTTGCTTGCGGCAGCAGAAATAATCTACAACTACAACAATAACCAAGAGCAGCAGCAATTCAGCAGCAGCGTAGCAGATCTATTCTGCCAAGACCAAATACATTAACTTTGTCATATCCATCACCATGCTAAAATCTTCTGAGAGTTGTCATGGAAGAAATATAATTTTTACAGACATTACACTTAGATGATGAAGTTGGATTTTTCATTATTTTGATCATTTTCTCACTTGAAGTACAAAAACAAAATGTCAATTTAGGATAATTTGATTTGGCTGTAATTACATCTAGCCACAATATTTCTCTGCTCTTATGTGATCTGATGGAGATATGATGGCAAGTTCATTACAAAGGCACACTTTGTCAACCAATACAGACACTGATATTATTTATTTGTGTTATATGATGGATTTAAGATGGTGGTGCTAAGAAAGCCTGAGCTTTTTTCCTCAGTTTTCTCAGATGTCAACTGAGTACTCTGAGTATCAAATTTAATGATTCTGATTTTAACCAGACATCTTGCAACTATCCTGGCTCTAATATATCTAAAATGATTATCTGCATTAACTGAAGGAAGCTGGACTCAACAGTAATCCTTAAAACTTACCTGTCACATTTGTTCTGTTTGTGTTTTGCTCGAGTTGGACTTCATGTTTAGTTTTGCTCTGCTCCCAGTACAGTTCCCTTTCATAGTGGAACTACACACCATGTCGTGACCAGAGTATGTGAGCAGAGTGGAGTAACAACAATTTTCTCTCCGCACTCTGAGCATTTAATAACTATTCCAGCTCCGCTCTGGGTTCACCGTTTCCTGCTCCCACTCCACTCCACTCCTCACTCACTGATACCAGAAACACTGCGCTGCCTTCGCTTCGCATTTAAACTATTTCAGTATGTTTGAAATACCACAGTTTTGTTCATAACATATATTAAAAGAAGAAAATAACAGAAATAAAACAACAGGACAGTTTTAAAGTTGCTTATTGGAACACTGTGCAAACTTTTTTCCTAATGCCAGGCTAACATGGTTTTCAGCATTAAAAGGTATGATTGCTGCTTTTTGCAGTGCAAATGTTTGTGATGAAAATAACAGTATGTTTCGGCAGTTATTTTACCTACAGATCACTGCATTTCTTACATATTTAATCTCATTCGAAATCAGATACAGATGAAGTAGCACAGTAAGTTTATATTTGTTTGAATGCATTATTGAGAAAGCGATTGCGTGTGAATAAGTGTTGTACTTGTTTCTGCTCATGTACATTGCCGTCATCCTAATTTTCACATTCTTTCTGATTTGAGTGAAACATCTCTATCAAGCTAGCTAAATAGGCTATGTTTAACATGTCAATTCTTGTTAAATATGCAGTTATATTATGGGTCGTTGTCATGAATTGTACTTGTGATTAGAGTTGTCAAAAGGTACCGGGTTTGGTACTTTTGGTACTGAAATTTTAAAAACGTCCATTTCCCGCTCACATTTGAGCACTGTTGAGCTGATTTTAAAAATGTGAGCGGGGAATGGACATTTTTAAAATTTCAGTACCGAAAGTACCAAACCCGGTACCTTTTGACAACCCTACTCGTGATGGAACGATGCTGGAGTGCTCTTTGAGCAAGTTAAAACCACAACGCTCCGACTTTTAAAATATCCGCTCCTCAACTCCATTAAAAAAAAAAAAAAAAAAAATCATACTGCTCCACTTCACACTCTGCTCCACTCACATACTCTGGTCATGACCTTGACTATGAGAATACTCTTTGTGATCTGGTATCTCGTGTGCTACGTGCCAATCTAAATTGGCTACCACAGTCATGTGGCATCACAGGCTTGGCAGCAGGATACATAAGGGGTCCTAGAAAGATCACCAGCTTCTTTGCTTTCAGGAAACTGTTTGATTGTCTATGTGTATGAGACGCTGTTTGTGGCTAGAAGTTAAAAAAATAAAAAAAAAATAAATAAAAATTTCGGAGATGTGTCTAGCCTGAGATTTATAGTGCCACAATTTCTGTGTTATATGTCTTGGAGTAGACCAGGAACTAGTCTTGGGAACTAGAATGTGATGGGAGTTGAGGCAGAGGAAGAGTGAATTTTGAGAGCTGTGTGGTGTGTTTGGCGCCATTGAGCAAAATATCCCTCAGAGCAGTCAAGGACTACACCCCCCCCTCTTCTGACCCTGTCGCTGGACATCTCAAAACGTCTCGGCTACGTATGGTAACCCTCGTTCCCTGATGGAGGGAACGGAGATGTTGTGTCGAGTGTACGACACTAGGAGTCGCTCTTGGGAGCCCAAACATCTCTGAAAACTTTGAGAAAAGGCCAATGAAATTGGGTGTGCAGATTTTGCATAGCTGGCCACGCCCCGGGCATCTGGGTATAAACAGGGCACTGCTCATTCGTTCTGTTCTGAGGAGTCGAAGCGTCTCAACTCACTCAGAGGCAGTCTGGAGTTGTGGCATGTACGACACAACGCCTCCATTCCCTCCATCAGGGAACGAGGGTTACCATACATAACCAAGACATTCCCTTTCTGTCATACACTTCGTGTTGTGTTGACACTAGGGGTCCCTGTATAACACGTCACAACTTAGACTGTGTCACAAGTGCTTGGAGCGCAGATAGTAACACGCCAACGTGCAACTCACCTCTTCGTGACCTTCCAACGTCCAAGAACTGACCTGTCGCAGCCAGTGTCCTGCAGCCGGGCCTTTCCTCAGTGGAGCGGCTGAGCGTCTTGAGAACGTTTGGACATTGACCGTTTCCCCTAAGGGAAAAGACACTACGGAGATCACAACCCGGCCGGGTTGAGTAAAAAGTGAAAATAGCATAAGTGAAGGGATCTGAGGTTGGCTCCACACCAGGGGAGACTACCAAAAACTCAGAACCTAGAGACAGGAATGTCTCAGGGGAAACACCGCATCACAGGGAATAATAGGTGGAAAGTACACACATGGGGCCGCATGAGGAGCCACTACATATGGGGCACTAATTCAACCAAGAGTTTGCGAAAGCCACTTACCCTGCGTTGGATTCTTATAGCGAGTTCCTCCGCTGAACTTCAGCTACGTCCAGAAGTGCCAAGTGATGGAGAGGTTTTTCAGGGTTCATGTCAAGAAACCTACTGAATCTATAGAAGCTTAATCACCGTGAGCAGAAGCGCTATGGCAAGCTCTACAACAAACCAAAGTGCTGAGTCGAAGAGCTTGTGTTCAAGACTCTAGCAGACACTGGTTCCATGCGCAGGTTGCAAAACCTGGTGAATGTGTTAGGTGTAGCCCAACCTGCGGCTCTGCAGATGACTGTTAAAGAGACCCCATTCGCAAAAGCTGCCGAGGCAGCGACCACTTGGTTGAGTGGGCTCTCACTCCGAGCGGGCAGGGTAAGCCTCTGGCCTGGTAGGCCGTACGGACCGCATCCACAAGCCAGTGGGAGATGCTTTGCTGCAGCAGCGTGACTGTGGCTGAGGATGCCATATGCCCCAGGAGCCTTGGTACATAAAAGGGGGATGCTGTACTGAATCTGAGTGCTCTCATGCACTACAGCACTGACTATGCACAGTCTTAAGAAAGTCGTGAAGAACAGTGACCGAGTCCACACAGGGAAAAGATAAACCCTGTACTGAGGAGAGTTTACTTTTTTCCCAGATGATCTGAAGTCCCAATCGAGCCAGGTAGTTGAGAACCACATCCCTGAGAGTGCAAACCGAACCTCATGAGTGTGCTAGGACCAGCCAGTCACCGAGATAACTGAGAATGCATATGCCCACTTCCCTGAGGGGGCAAGGGCAGCCTCCGTGACCTTCGTGAAGGTGCGGGGCGACAGGGATAGGCCGCAGGGAGAACCTTGTACTGATGAGCCCAACCTCGAAGACAGAGTCTTGGAAGGATCGAGACATGACAGTACGTGTCCTTCAGGTCCAATGCCACCAACCAATCTTGAACCCTGACACATGCAGGAATGTGTGTTTAAGGGTTTATATTTTGAATGGAAGCTTGGAAAGCGCCCGATTCAAAAAACCTCAGATCTAAGATTGGCGTGAGTCCACCACCATTCCTGGGTACAATGAAGTAGGAGCTGACAAACCCCCTCTTCATTTTGGCTGAGGGGATAGGCTCTATCGCACCCTTTCCCAGGAGGGTTGCGATTTCTGCTCGAAGAACCACAGCATTCTCGCCCAGAGCCGATTTGTAAAAAGAATGCCATAGACTTTGGCGGACGCCTCACAACCAGTGTTGGGCAAGCTACTTGGAAAATGTAGTGAGTTAAGCTAACAGTTACTCTTCATTAAATGAAGCTTTAACTACACTAAAGCTACAGCCTTGGGTAATGTAGCAAGCTAAGCTACAGCAACATGGCAAAAGTAGTTTACTACATCTAAGCTATTTTTTACATTTTCATTTTTCTATTGAACCAACATCATACCAAGTCAATGCTCTCTCAGTGATCAATTAAATTGTCAGTCATACAGGCATAAAAGTCCAGTTTAACTGTTTATTCAACCACTCTTCCAAACCAATTTGGCAACAAAAATCAGTATAATTTACAGGGCTGGGTTTATCTCATATTTTGGGGGGTTAGGGGGGGTTGAATTATTTCTTGAAAAACTTTTTTTTTTAAAACAATGGCACCTGTTTCAGAATGTTGAATGAATAAAACAGGGAAAACACGAAATTTTAAAATAAAATAATTTATACATATAATTGAATAACATAGTCTATATATGAATGGGTGTTTGTCAACTGATTGCATGCCATCAGAGTTTACAGTGTTGACAGCTTCGTAAAAAAAAAATAGCCTAATGGAAGTGCTGTAGTTTTGCTGTATATAGCTACTGAAATATGACAGACCGCACAAAAACAGCACTTTAATTTACTGCCATTTTTAAAGATAGTAATTGATTTCATGAATACAAGACTGTGAATAAAAAACAAGTGCCAAATGTAAGCCAGATTTGGCCCAGACCCTGTTACTATCTGGGAAGCAAAGCTAAATGCTATTGTAAATTTGTTAACTGACAGTAAGAATATTTAACCGAATCAAGCGGCTATTTTCGTTTGCCTAAGTTTTTTTTAAAAAACATGCTAACATAAATTGTACGTCTTTGAGAGGAAAAATTAAACCCGACAGGTCACGGCGGCTAGGCCTATAAGTCACATTTTATTATATTCTGAAATGAACAGGCCTACAGCGTAATGTTATAATGTTCCGACATTATTTCCCTCACTCCACAACAAATCCTTTAACTTTAACCGTATTCAGAACCGAACGAGGATGAATAAATAAATAAATAAATAAATTTGCCTAAACAATCCAAAACAAATTTAAAGCGAAACTGAAAGTAAAGTTGGGCTTATGTAGACTACCTCTCTCGCCACAAATACAAATGTTTCCATATCTGCAATGTATTTGAAGCGAAAATATTATGCATTGGGTAAGCTTTGTACTTCATGCACGTCGACGGAAAATATGATGAACCAAAATGTGCCACGGGACCGGTGTTCACGCTGAATTGCACGTAACACACACTATTTAAATTGACTAGTGTAACTTTTGGGTGACTGTGTTTTATTTTTCAAATGAACAGGCTGCAGTGATAGTGCGCGATCAAACAGCTGAATAGCATATTCCGGCATTTTGGTCATAGTAAAGGCATAATTCGATACTGCAAAGTCCAAAGCAGTTTGACGTGTCAAGAATATTAGCAAAGATTATTATAATTTGTTTAGACTAGAACACTGTTTAATTCTTATTTCGCTATGGAACCTGATCGTTTTTTGTTTGTTTGTTTGTTTGTTTGTTTTGCTAAGAACGAACTGAAACATTTTGCCTTTCGCCATGAATTTGACAACCCACACCCACCCACTCCCCATCTCGCTCTTCTGAGTTTGAGATCTTCCCAGAGCACTAGCCTGCTTCAAAGACTAAAATCAAGGCGCCCACCACTAGTTCAAGTACTAAGTTTTCTCAATACCGCTACAATAGAGGCAGTACATGCATTGCATTCACGCGTTTGCATTGCAGATTATACAGTTTTCTGTTGCTACGTGGGCGCTCAGTTTTTTTCTGACATTTAGCTAAAATATAAAGATTCAGCGCTTCACATAAGCAATTTGGTTGTCTCGACAACAAATGCTAGACTAAGACACACTTTTCTCATCTCCTCGAATGCAAAAAAAAAAAAACATTAGCCTTTATAAATACAGTGCTGTATTATAAATACAGAAAACATGTACTTTTTCAATCAACGCTTCTTTATTTACCTCAAGTCTGCAAACACGCTGAGATGCTTCAAACTGTGCGCTGCACTTCATTCACGAGAGAGGCGGGAGGATTAATACGGTTTGACTGACAGTTTAATGAGCCAATGGCGTCACGAGGTTTAGTGGCGGTGACGTCGCTTACTGACCCAGGATCAGTGATCCGTAGCAGTTATATTTCCGATTTGAGCTTAAAGTATAGAAAAATATATAGCTTTTAGCTTTTGTTGACGCTACCGCGCTACTTGATCAAAATAAGAGCTTAGCTACTGAAAAGCTATTTGATTCAGAAAACAGCGACGCTACCACCACGCTACTGAGAAATGTAGTTAAGCTATGTAGTAAGCGACGCTACTGCCCAACACTGCTCACAACCTGAGTCGTGTAGCCAAGTCAGGTAGTCCTGAGAAGCCACCGGGAGGGACTGGGCCCAAAACATCTCAGGACTCTGCTAGCAGTCTCAGAGGAACTACACCCGACGTACCCTGGATGTCGTGGCTGAATACAGCAAAGGACGCCGTGCTTGGAGATGAAAGCCCCAAGGAATACGGGGTGCCTTTGTCAACATGCAGAGAAACCAGGTGAGTGCCCAACACATCCTGTTCTGCAGACTTAGCATCTGGCTGTCTCATGGAGGACCATAGACGAGCAGACGGGGATTGTCAGGGATACGGGGCCGGAGCCCGACCCACAGCTGAGGCCAGGTACATGATGGCCTCTGTCTGCTTTTTTTTTTTTTATATATGACCGTGAAGAACTGGCATGCAAATTCTATCACTGTGTCACTGAAAGGATCGACCTGGGAAATGGGGGTTCAAGAAGGGGACTTCTAACTTCCCGCATTTCTGACAGGTTAAGCCACAGGTGGCACTCCTGGACCAACAAAGTGGACATCGCCCTTCCCAAAGCCTGTGCTGCAACTTTCATGGCTCAAGATGCGTAATTGGTCGTTACACACAGTTCCTGTAGCTCTAGGTTGGAACCACCCTCGTACAGATCTCATAACACCTTGGCCTGAACGCCCACAGGATGGCCATGGCGTGCAGGGTGGACGCAGCTTGTCCAGAAGCCGTGTAAGCCTTTGCCCAGAGAGAACTTACAGGCCCTGGACGGGAGCCTTGGGAGGATCCGTCAAGCGGCGGCGCTTTGCAGGGAGTGCACCGCAATCGCCCTCTCTGCTTGGGGAACCTCCGTAAGCCCCCTCGCTGGAGGAAGGAGGAGGAGTTGGTATATCGCGTTCTGGCTGAAAACCGAGCCTTCTGCAATTTCATCAACTTCTCGTGCACTTCCGGGGAACAGGCACCGGAAACGAGCGTAAAGGTTGTTACCCAGATGTCTATTATTCAGCCCCTCCTTGGCTGCCCGTTTAAGCACGGCCGCCATTTTAGCGTCCGCCTCAAACTGAGAATCGCAGTTTGAGAATCTAAAATGCAGTTTGTGCCCTTCACCCACCTTGAGACTGATTCTTAAGGGTTTGGCCTGTGACCGACCATAAAAATTCCTTAGGCCCTCCAAATGCAGCATCAGTGGGTGAAACAAAGAGAGACCATGGAGATCCATCCAAATCCATTCATAACTAGGTTTTCAAACCTTAAAACTGATGCACACTACAACACACACATTTTATAATTATTAAGTATTTTTAAGAATTATTAAGAATTAAGTATTCCTTGTGACAGCAACGTGTAGTGCAACATCTTACACAAACTCAGCTGTTAATGGTCAAATGAGTGCATGCATGACAGTTCAATCTTTTCCCATAATGTGTTCATAACATTGCCAAATGCATTCTGGTTATGGTTTGGAAAGTGAGAAATGCACCGGTAAAACTATAATGACACTTTTCTAACTTTGTGTTTGGACTATTGTAACGCCACGCCAGGGAGTCCTTACCCTAATACTGTCTGTTACCACTCCCTCTTCTGCTTCTATGGTTACTTCCTGTTTGGTGGCCATATAAAGAGGGCTAGGCCAAACAAACCCTCGCGAAGTATTGTTTTGCTTGTGCGGACTCTACCAAGCATTTTCCTTGTTTCATAGTGTTTTTTCCATGGTCATTGTTTCATTGTTCTAGTTTTGCCTTGTTCATCGCCATAGTTTTTGCCTTGTTTCATTGCCTTGTTTAATTTGTTACTTTTGGACTGCTCTTATGGATTTTGACCTTTTGCATGTTTTTTGGATTACTCTCTTGTCTCGCCCTGGATGTTACTGTTTACATCTGACCCTGCCTGTCTTGACTACGATCTGTATAATAAAGCTCGCACTTGGATCTATTCACGCTTCTGATGAGTCCTGTTACAACTATGCAAATAAATTCCACAGGAGGAAAGAAGCGTGGGCCACCACGTGTCCCCCCCACTCTGATGGAACCAGCCAATCACAGCACGGAAATGGAGAAGCGAAAAAAATTGCAATCTCCTCCTCATCGGAAAGGGATAAAGGTACACTTCCAAAAGACACTCCTTGTTCTGAGTCTGCTACCTGTGAAGGAAAAAACACAAACAGGACAACCTTCGTTCTGAGTCTCCAGTCTGTTAACGAAAAAAGACTGTAACAGATCACCCCCGTTCTGAGTCTGCTACCCACGAGGGAAGGGACTGTAACAGAAACACTTTGTTCTGAGTCTGCTACTAGAGCTGAAGATCTTTGCCTGAACCCGACAGGACCCGACGGGACCCAACAGGCTCGGTCGGGTTCGGGCTTAATTTATATAATTTTACACAGGCTCGGGCCGGGCTCGGGCCGGGCTCGGGCCGGGCTCGGGCCAGGCACGGGCTTGCGCTCGGGCTTGCGCTCGGGCTTGCACGGTAAATGAGCGGTCGTGATGCGTTTCGATTAGCGCGAGAAAGATGCGAAAATGGATGTTGAGGAGGTGAAACGGAGACTTGCCTCTGGTGATTACGTTTTGGCAAAATTTACAAAACTTGCAAAATTAGCCAGATCAGTACTATGCATCTCAGCCAGTAGCAGCGGCAGTGAAAGGGTATTCAGTGCTGCTAGACGCACCATCTGTGAGTGCAGGACCGCGCTGAAGCCATCTATCATGGATTCAATGAATCTCCTCCACAAAAACATGTAGCCTTACCTTGGTGAGTAAAGGTTTTTCAAATTATAACTAAATATTAATTGAGTCTTAAATGCATAATGTAGACAGAGTATATAGGCTAATGTTGGCATTATAAAGTGATAAAATATAGCTTTTTCCCCACCAGATTTCTGTTATTATCCATCAAACTAATCCGATCGCTCGCTTTTAATCTATAACCGCCAGTGCAATGCTGCGCTGTGTGTTAGCATTCCGTTTGCCGGTTAGCCTGCCATTTGCGTTCCCACTCACGTCTCTATTCACGTCTACTACCGCTTTCCTTTCTTCCCTCGCTCTCGTTGATCGCTCGTTTTTATTCTACAACCGCGAGTGCAGCGTGTTTGTAGTGTGTTAGCCGGTTAGCTTGCCATTCACTTTAAATTTTTTTTTCTACGCCTTTTTCTACACAAGTTCATCAGACAACAGTGGTGAGTTGAAATCATTCTACATCTACGGTGAGTAATGGCTTCTTCTCCTTTCCTGGTAACCTGCATCACCTGTCATATGTATAGTTTATCAATCTCTGTCGGCAGCGAGGGATTCACATGTGATAAATGCAGGGAAATAGTTAGGCTGACAGAGAAGATTTCAGAACTAGAGACACGCATCCAAACTTTAATCGAGGATAGTAAGAATGTGAGGGCATTAGATATGG